>NW_025109980.1:442238-579841 GCF_011392965.1 Frieseomelitta varia | reverse complement strand
AATTTCTCCCAAAATTGCAATATTTCCTCAATTTTAAATATATTTAACTATAACCCAGGCGAAACAAATAATAAATTTATTACTTCTCAATAATTTCTATCCAGTGATATCGTACCGACGAGTTCAAAGGAAAAAGAAAGCGACGAATTATTGTATACGGTTCGGTCACTCGTTATGGTCCGCAAATCAGTTGCCAGCGCAAGTGGTCAAACACTTGTCGTTCGACGTGTAAAAGACAGATCCCTCTGTATGATAATTGAAAACAAATAGCAAAAAACAGGAAGAGAAAGAGAATTAATTTTGTAATTGATTTTTCTAAATACCTCTCTTATCCCTTTCATTTCTCAATGATACAATTCTGTGCAAGATTATCTCCCCTCCACAGAGGAACACACACACGCGTGGCGTCCAGTCACAGATCAAGACATGGTTTCTAAATTGTAAATGACTATTCTGCGTGTTTAACGAAGCGAAGAGGCAAGCAAGGAAAAAAGATAGGAAGCGGGGTGGAGGCAGAAAGGAGACAGAGAGACGGCGAAAGAATTCCATGCTAGGCTGCTAGATCGTGTTCGGTCTAGTTTCAGGCTGAAATCGTGACCGTTGTTCTCGCAATTGCTTATTGAAATTGAGAGAGGCGAGCGTGTGTTAGCGGTCATGGATTCGCTGTTCCTTTAAATCAATAGCCCGCGGGAGGGGAAAAAACTTCCGCGGCTTACCGTTCGGGGATTTCTTGCCGATCGGGCCATTACCCGTGGCCGATTTATGCCAGATCGATCCGACAACGAGGATTATCGCGATAGGTAAGAGGTTCCCAACTCGAACCTCTTCGTCGATTACTATGCGAATGTCACCTCTCAGCGACATTTTTGTCCTTTTCTTTCCTCTTCTCTCGCGAAATTTTTAGTTTGAGGTATTCTGTAAGAAATTTATGGCAAACTCCTTTTCTCGTTTTGTAGAATTTCTGTGCGTCCTATCTTATTTTCTTATCGTCTTGTTGACGAATTTCTGTACGAAACTTTTTCCGAAAAATTGGCACATTGTCTGCTGAAAAAAGCCGAGTACTGGAATTTTGACGGAAAGAATCGAAGAAACGCTCGTTTCAAGCTGGAGAAATCCAATGTTAAAATCGATGATCTCTCAAATCAAGAAGATTATTATCCAGTTCTGCATGTGCAGACATTCCGTCGAAATTTTGTTTTTCCAAAGAATTCTCTTAGTCCACGTTGACACCTTGCTGAGGATTATTAATCTTCAACCTCGGAAACTTGTATCATCTGTCAGCAATTCATTTACGAGGCGTCGCCTACAAATAAAATTACACGGCATCGGAAATAATCATTCAAATCAACAAAATTTCGTGTCGGATTCGTTGATGATCGATTTAAATTTAAACTTAAATTTAATATCACATATTAGAAAGATACAACCAAAATTTCGTGTTTTAAAGCGATTTCGTGAATTTAAAGCAATCATTAACGTGCATTGCGAATTTGCTAGAACCAATATAATGTACAAAAGTGATAATGATACATAGATTTCAACATCTGGCAAAATAATATCCTCCACCATTTTTTAAACTTTACGATAGATAAAGAAGTCTGGTTCACCAGTGAATTATTCTGAATTGTACGAATTATTCCAATGAGTATTCAAATTGACAGACTCAGGGCTGTCTTCAGAAATTTTCTCTCCTGAAATTCTTTTGTTCTCCTTATACGGTCACACAACACTAAATTTATTCTAATTATCTGTTGAGCTGTTGGCTAGATGTCACTTCAGAGAAGACAGTCGAGTGCTTAAAAAGTGTTTAAAAAAGATTGATCGACGATTCAGAGTTCGATCGCGATCAATTTCTCTAGAAATCGACCGATCGAGCGCTAGCTACGACCAGAGAGAGCTGAAAATCTCTGGAAAATCGAGGAGAACTCGCTTCGAACGATCGATCGGCTTGCAAACGACGATGCAAACAAGGGACTCGAAATCGATAGAGGGAAGAACGTGAGATAAGAGGGCAAAGCTGGCGGAGGGACGATGGAAAAGGAGTGCCTTAATTGGCCAAGTGAACTTTGATATCTACGGTTGACGAGCGCACCACGCAGTCGAAAACACGGCTGGCGAGAATGCCATGAGTTTATCACGTAGCTGTCTCTCTCTCTCTCTCTCTCTTTCTCGGTGTTATCAACAGTGACGAAAGAATTCGGCGGTATCGGCCGTGATTCCGCGGTTGGTTTGATGACGGGCGGCCGTTGCGCCGTCTTTGAATCGAGATGGCCCGATTATCGACGGGAGAACCGCGTAAAAGCAACCGTGCACGCGTCGTAAAAGTCAACTTTACCGTCACCACGTGGACGGAAACCGTGAGTGTCGTGCAACAGATAGCGAATTCGAAGGCGTGCATTCTGTGCTCTGCTAATAGTCGGCTGAATAACTCTGTTGTGTTTCCATATTTTCGTTCGATAGTTGATTTTACGCCTTTTGTTACTGCTGGGATATAATCCGAGAATATAATTAGTAAAAATATAATTCAAGCATATAGAAAGAATGTAATTAGTAAGGATACAATATACTCAAGTATATAAAAAGAATACAATTAGTAAGAGTATAATTCAAATAAATAAAAAGAATATAATTAGTAAGAATGTAATTCAAATAAATGAAAAGAATATAATTAGTAAGGATATAATTCAAGTAAATAAAAAGAATATAATTAGTAAGGGTATAATTCAAGTATATAAAAAGAATACAATTAGTAAGAGTATAATTCAAATAAATAAAAAGAATATAATTAGTAAGGGTACAACTCAAGTATTTAAAAAGAATACAATTAGTAAGAATATAATTCAAATAAATAAAAAGAATATAATTAGTAAGGATATAATTCAAGTAAATAAAAAGAATATAATTAGTAAGAATATAATTCAAATGAATAAAAAGAATATAATTAGTAAGGATATAATTCAAGTATATGAAAAGAATATAATTAATAAAAATATAATTCAAGTATATAAGAGGAACATAATTAATAGGAATAGTTTATAATTCAAGTAAGAGAGAAATAAAAAGAATATAATGAAATTTTTTTTCCTGTGCACAGATTTTTTTTACAATCTACGCATCTTTTTGTAATTTTTATTTCTCCGTACTTCTTAATATAATTTTAATATAATTATTATGTAATAATTTTACAATATAATTTTAATATGATTATTATATAATTTTACAATAATATAATTTTAATATGATTATTATATAATAATTTTACAATAATATAATTTTAATATGATTATTATATAATAATTTTACAATAATATAATTTTAATATGATTATTATATAATAATTTTACAATAATATAATTTTAATATGATTATTATATAATAATTTTACAATAATATAATTTTAATATGATTATTATATAATAATTTTACAATAATATAGTTTTAATATAATTATTATATAATAATTTTACAATAATATAGTTTTAATATAATTATTATATAATAATTTTACAATAATATAATTTTAATATGATTATTATATAATAATTTTACAATAATATAATTTTAATAATAATATAGTAATAATAACAATTTTAATATAATTACAATAATAATATATAATAATTTTTATTTCTTCTCGTATTTTTCCTCGCATTTAACCTTTTGCACTCCTTCTTTAATCGAGTGTGACTTGACATCAGTGTTTATCACAAGAACTCTTACGTTGAGTCACACTTGATATCTTTAAATTGCCAGTTAAATTTCCCGAAAAAGAAATAATTGAGAAATAGTTCGGTTGTGCTGAAAAAGATTAACCCACAATTGCATTGTATTTATCTTCGAAGGTATCTCTTTAATTCGCCTTCCACTCTTCAAGCATTTGTTAATTTTCATCTAGCCTTCTTCAATTTCTCGTTTCTTCGTAAAAAAAAAAAAAAAAGGAAAAAAAAATCGTAGAAATATATTTCTAACAATTACGTATAGCGATCTTTATTCCTTCGTGTTGTGTCGTGTACAATGTTTTTTTACTTTCATGTACATTCCAGCTCGACTCGTCGATTAATTTTTCGGTTTCATTTCGTCACAAAAGATCGCGAAAATTATTGTCTTTCACCGATACGGACAAGCGCAAGGTGTGGCGAGCGAGCGGTTATTACAAGATCGGCAACTTTTTCCACTGAAATCCAAAACACGTCCACCGCACGGAATTATAAACAATGTCACGTTTCGGCGGAAGTAAATTGCTTCATTATTGTACAACGTCGTCTTGCGCAACCAGCAGGCAGAGTTCATTATATATACAAAAAAGGATTGGAAAACGATTGTGCGTACGACTTCCTCATACCTCGCCACCGTGATTTTAATACTTGCTGCGCGAGTGATTTTTCAATCAACCGAGTGGTACCGTATTCCTTTGATTTTATTCGAGAGGAAACACGGAATTTCGTGTAGTCCTCCGGTTGAAACGAGCTTGTTTACTTTCAAGGTGATGTTTGCTTCGTAAAAAGGAGCACTGATTTATCTCTTCGTTGTTGTTTTTTGAAGAAACGGATACTCTTTGTAACTTCTTCCTGAAGAAATTCGCGAAGTTGATGTAGCAAGATTTAGAATTCTTGAAGAAAGTAGTGTTTTCAGAATTTTCTTGGAGAAAGTAGTTTTCCATCTAAAGAAATTCGAGACGAAGGATCGATGACGTAGAACAACGTAGATTTAAAAAGCGAAGAAGCTGGAAATTTCATGATTTTTTTTAAATTACATGGAAACTGATTTGGTTTATTTAATTCCTCCATTTCTCACGACCAGATTGTTAAACAAAATTACACACGTGCCAACATACAGCCATGGAATGAAAATTAATTTCATTTACTCAAGAGAAGAAGAGAAATAATAAATAAATTTCAATTTCGCGATCGCAGAAATAAGAATGTTAACGAGTCGATTAAAAAAAAAACAAAAATGGTCACAAAATTCAGTTAATTTCGTTTATCATGAGACTCCCGCCGCAAACAGACCAAAACTGAACCGAAGACACGAGATCCGTCAGATCCTGGTCAGCGGTTGTGCCACGACTTACTTTGCGCGATATAAAGACGCTTTTGTTGGACAGCGAAACGAAAACGGCACCAACGAGGACGACTGGCATTTCTGCGTTTCGCGTAAAAACTCGATCTATCGAAAGGGCAGTGGTTGAATCGATGGTAGAGCCGTGAAAGGAGCTTTTTCTCCTCTCGCAGACCAGCAACGCCTCCGCCATCATTCTGCACGCGGTTCTTCCTGCGTCTGGCCATTATCCTCGCCGAGGTTTGTTCTCACTTTCGTCGAATCCGACCGAGTCACGCTTCATTCGCTTCTTCCTCCTTTTCGTCATCCTCTTCTTCTTCTTCTTATTCTTCGTCAACTATGGTTAGCCGCGCGTCACGAACGAATCTTCACCGATCGCCTTGACGATCTAACAGCCGAAGGGGAGGATCCGGCTGGTTTTTACGAGATCATCCAGTTGCCGAGAGTTCGATTTTCCACGGACTGTGCGGATCTGTTTCTTTTCGTCCTTGTTACTCTTACTCGATGGGCACTCTTCTAACGAGCGTTTTTCATTTGTTAACTGGGTCGTCTCCTATTTTTCGATATGTTCCCTCGGACATTGGAAAAACTAACGATAATTGAAACGTAAAACTGCCACGTTTAACCGATTGCGGACCATAACGAGTGACCCGAACCGTATACAATAATTGGTCGCTTTCTTTTTTGTCACTCAACGTCATTTATTATCTCAACATATGGGCGTTTTAAATTTCGGATTTAAGTTAAATTATACAAATTGTTATAAATAATAAATTATACTTTATTAATATTGATGGTGATATTAAGAGTTGCTTTTTCAACTTTATTCGAACTCGTTTTTTAAATTATTGAGACGTAATAAATTTATTATTTGTGTCGCCTGTTTTCTTTTACTTGAAAATACTTAAAACTGAGAAAATATTACAATTTTGGAGCAAAAGACGTGCATGACAGCGCAAGAGGTTAAAGTGAAGACTTGCACAAGCTTCAATTCATATATTTTAAAGTCGTTTAAATCCCCGACTCGTGTCTACACAGAAATTTCTAACAGAAATTATAAATTGGTCAGTTTGACTTTTGGCGACGAGATATTTTTCATCTTTTTTTTTTTTTTTTTAATAGTGAAACAAACGTATTACTTTTTTTTTTTAAGACTGCAGTAAAATGATTGAACGAAATGAATTAAATTTTAATTCATTTCTTAATTCAATGACGCCCCGGACAAGGAATGCATAATTTATGAACGAGAGAAGAAAATTTTCGTTTGGTTAGTTTTAATCTCTATATATATAGTGAACTGATTAAAACTCCATTTGTACGATCACGTTGAAGACAATATGATTTGCAGAATTGGGCTGATTCTTCAACGTAATAGTTACAATTCTTTTTTCTTTTCGACAAATCCAGGGAAAATTCGAGCTTGAATAATAGAAATGAATGATGAGACCGGAGGTTATAAATCCTCTCACAAATTTTCTCTTTATTACTTAGAGATCTAAATAACAGTCACACTCTTTCTCTCTCTCTCTCTCTCTCTCTCTCTGATAGCAACGTTCCTCCACGGTCTTTTACCTCCTTAAATAATTTCTCGATAAATCCACCTCGGTTTATTAATAAACTCACACCTTTTACAGCGGTGAGATGAACTCAGATAATGGAATTTCAACGAACGAAACGTCGCTTTCGATCGAACATCTAAAAAAAAAAAAAAAAAAAATACATCGTAATTCGTACACTCGTATACGATACACGGGGAAGCAGTGGCTGAATTAAGCCATTAAATTTCCCTCGATGTGTACGAGATAGTGTGTACTTAACGAGAAGTTCTCTCGTCGAGGCTTTAATGAACGCGCGTTCAACGCGCTGAAATTATTGCTCGTCGTAACGCGTTGATTTTGCTGAACGAGGCATGGGCTCGCGTGAAGATGCGTGTCGATACACGCTTGTATGACATAAATATGCATTAACGCGGCGCGTTTAGCCACCGTTACTAATAAGCACTTAATTATGAATGAAAATAATAGGCGCAAACCGCCTCAGTCTCGAAACACACTTTCCTCGTCGCATGTTCCATCCGGTTCAACGACTCCTTATAGATGAGGAAACGCGGCGTCTTCTTCTAGAAATCGGGACGACGCAGAGTCCACGAGAACGTGGAGAGGGATTTTCGAATTTTTGCGCGAGGAATTTTTTTTAGGTTTTGTCACTTTCTTCCTTTTTGCGATTAAACCTGCCAATTGCCGCTGGCAACCGATTGCGGACCATAACGAGCGACCGAACCGTATACAACGATTCGTCGCTTTCTTTTTGAACTCTCGTCTCATTGGTATGATATGACTAGATAGATTATTATTGAGAAGTGATAAATTTATTATTTGTTTTGCCTGGACTATACCTAAACATATTTAAAACTGAAAATATTGCAATTTTTAAACAAAAAGTTGTCAACGGTACGCAAGAGGTTAAGATTGTTAAAATACGAAATTGGATTTTTGAAGCTTCAATTAATTGTCAAAACGAAGCAAGTTGATACATGACTGCGATTTAATTTACTTGAATTTAATTTTTTATACGGCGTTGCTGAATTCCACTTGATAGTAGAAAAATTCTTGCCTTTAATGAAATTTAACCGTGTTAAATGACAATTGTACCTTTAGTTCAACTTTGGTGGCTTCTATTTTTTTTTTTTTTTTTTTGACCATGATCGAAGAAAGGTTTACGTTGAGATTAAGTGTCAAGTAAGTTCAATTTTGTATTTAATAATTCGTATGATAATTCGATTCCTAGTTAGATTATGATCGAAGAAACGTTGAGATGTATCAAGTTCATTCTTTTTGTATTTAATAATTCGTATAATAATCAGATTCTTAGGTTAGATCAGAAATGAGCCAAATTCACGGGAGAAGATTATAGGTGAAGCGAATCTCGACTATTCAACGTAATTAATAATGTAATTGTATTCACATCTCACGGATACGAGTAATTGAACTGGCAGGAAGTAAATTAGAAATATGTTAATGCGCTGCAGATCTATCATGACGTGCTCGCCCTTCTTTTCTATTGATTCAACGTGCTAAAACTAGAACAATATCTGTTCTAGGAGAATTTTTACATTTCACAAAAAAATTTCAAAGGTCAAGAATTTTCAAATTTTCCGCTTTGATGTTTCTCAGATTTCCAAATTCTTGAATTTCTACTTCCGAGGTTTTCAGATTTTTAACTTCTCCCAACTTCTTCGCACCACCGAATTGTAAAATTTCTAAACTCGACTCTGAGGTATTTTCAAGTTGAAAATTTTCTAAATTCTAAATTCTAGAATTTCTCTTTTCCAATATATATATATATATATATATATCCAAAGAAAGCTGTAAGAGAATTCCAAATTCTAAATTCTAAAATTTCTCTTTTCTAAAAAAAGAAAAAAATCTCCAAAAACTGTAAAAGAATTCCGAAACTTCTAAAAGAAAAACTTCTGTACACAGAAATACTCCCTGCACGTTATTTATATACCAGAGTGTGTAAGAGTTAATATCTCGCGCGCGTACAGTGCGAGAAAAATGCGCACACACATGCACACACTAAGAGAGAGATAAAAATTCTAGAAAAAGAGAAAAAAAGATTTCGCGTGCCAAAAAAAGAACAGAGAGCCGTGTCGAGACAAAGAATCCGCTGGCGTGTTACGTAACGTAATGATCTGGTAATCGGCCGCGTGAATTCGCGAACGGCTGCAAATCTCTGCTACGTGACGAATTCCGCGAGCACCGGGTTTTGTTTGGTCGTCGCGTACTACGTTAAGCTGGTTGGCATTAGGCGGACAGCTCGTGGCTACCATCGGCGCAGCTTGCGTTTACTGTGTACGTATTTAAGAGGAATCCACCGATAACACAGATCCAACATAGATTTTCCTCGCGGAATTTTTATCGTTCTCTCTCTTCTTGTCCTTTCTGTTTCCTCTTTTCATCATAATAAAATTATTATCCTCCGAGATTCTTAACAGATTCAATCGTAAAGAGAAAGTCTAGAGGAAAAATGTGACGATGTGATAGTTTGAAAAACTATTAATGATTTATTACAAATCGATTCTGGACGTTCGTATAAATTCGTAATTTCATGAACGAAGTTTACCTTTGTCGTGGATAATTTTGATCATTTGAGCTTTTCTCCCGTTAATTTACTTTATTTGTCACGATAGAAGGATTGGATTTGAAACTGTTAGAAAATCATGAGTAGATTTCAAATATTTATGTAAATTCGTGTCTTCACGAAAAAATAAAATTATATCTGAACAAAGATTTGCCTGAAACTAAATAACTTTTCGACTGAACTACATCAAACTACATCAGACTTCATCCTTCTTTAACTATCCCCAATTAACGTGATCATTTCTAAAAAATCCAACCATCTGTCAGTTATAAAATTTTTCACCCAGCAATCAAAGTGTAACCTAAACATCGTCAAAAATAGCACAAACTACATCAAACTTCATGCTTACACTTTCTTTAACTATTTACAATTAACGTGATCATTTATGAAAAATCCGACCGTCTGTCAATTATAAAACTTTCCACCCAGCAATCAAAGTGTAACCTAAACATCGTCAAAAATAGCACAAACTACATCAAACTTCATCCTTACACTTTCTTTAATTATTCACAATTAACGTGATCATTTCTGAAAAATCCAACCATCTGTTAATTATAAAACTTTCCATCCTGCAATCAAGGTAACCTAAACACCGTTAAAAATAACATAAACTACATCAAACTGCACCAAACTTCATCCTTTACACATTCTTTAATTATTCACAATTAATGTGATCATTTTTCAAACATCCAACCATCTGTCAATTATAAAACTTACCATCCAGTAATCAAAGCGTAATCTAAACACCGTCAAAAATAGCATAAACTACGTCAAACTGCATCAAACTTCATCTTTAATTATTTGCAATTAACACGATCATTTCTGAAAAATCCAACCACCTATCAATTATAAAACTTTGTAAAATCCGGCAACGGAGGTGTAACCTAAACGTCCTAAAAATAACGTAATCATTCTCAAACGAGCGTGCAATAGCAAAAAAAGAAAAAGAAAAGAAAAGAAAGAAAAGAGATTACGGGAGTCAGAGTGGAGCAGTTACACGGTGTATGAACAGAGAGGGGTGGTAGCGAACGTTTCGCCGGCAATTAACCGGATCTCCCTCTTATTTCCTCTTCCTTTTTGCGTTTTGGTCGCGTGACTTTCCGCTCGAGGCGAGCCCTCGGCTGGTTCCGAGTATCCGAAACAACAATAAGCGTTTCCTCAGCCGTGAGAATTTCCCCCTTCGTCTTTGCCCCGTTTTCATTCCGTTCTACCGTGAAGCGTTCGATGCTCGGATTCTCACAATCAGTCCAGTCATCGTGTCGTTTCGTTGCGAATCCAAAAACCATTTTCCACCCAGGGAAACATTTTCTGCTAACCGATGAAAATCCACCCCCTCTGTTTCTACGGCTTTCCTTTCTTTCTTTTTTTCCGTATAATTCCATTGTTGCTCGGAGGCAATTCGCCGCGACTAACGAACCGAAACGATCCAGGTAAATTGCTCTGTTTTGTCGGTGCTTTGTCCGAGTAAAAAAGGGAGTGTGAGAAGGAGGGTTTCAATAGGAGATGAAAAGAGGTGTGAGCGATCGGTTCATTGAATTCGAGGGTGAGAGTTGCTGCGGTGGAGCAACAGGTATTATTGAAGCGGAATGTTTTGTGAGGATTTTTTTTTTTTTTATTATATTAGTTTTTAATATATACAGTGAAGGTATGGAGATAGATACACGAATGGATTCATTACGGTATTCAGATTTTTTTAGTTCAAATAGTTTAAACAAGCTTTGTGATTTGTCGCTTGTGTAACAGGACTTGGCGCCAAGTAGATCCAGCCGTACGTAGTCAGACGTCGCGTGGGTTTGATCGAACTGTGAGTAAAATTTTCGTTTCAATAAATGGAATTCTACTGTGAATATTGCACAATGCGAATTCCTTTTTACGAACTACTGTGATAAATCTTCAACTAAATATTTTATATATCCATTTATCGAAATGTTTGCTCAAAGAATAACGTAAGAATGATTAGAGCCAACTTTTCCTATTTATCTGATCTATTTTTGTCCAAATATTCTACACGCTAGATTCGCATCGCTACCTGATAGCGATATTTATCAATCCAACAAAAGTTCATATTAATAAGCAACTTGCTTGGCTATTATCTAAAATTTTATTTTTTTATTTAAGCCTCGTTTGAGGTTTGTTACAGTTATATCCGTAGAACCAACTAAAATACGTAGTTGGTTTTTTATACAGAAATCACTTCCCACTACTAAAATACATCCGTAATAAATAATTTTTAAAACGTAATAAAAAAAAAAAAATTAGTCTGAACTCAAATTTAATTTAAAATTAACAAAATTAGTTTTCTCTTACATTTTGATGTTTTATTTAAAAAAAAAAAATAGGAGGAAACTTTTGGCAATGATTATGTCGATATAATTTCTATTCGCTGACATTCTTGACAATCTCAATCCTTTGGTATTTCATTTCGACAAATAAATATAACCATAACCGTAGTACGTCTTCCATATGACGACTCGTGCTCAGCGAAAGAAACAGCAGGCCCTGAAATGGCCCTGGTCATCTTCAGCGTCCCAAGGGCTGAGCCGACCTGACCTAACCTCACTCTGCGCTACGAGATGTTGTACAGCGATCGTGGATCGCGGAAAACTCGGCGCAAGAAGCCCGGCGTACGTACAAGAAGAGGGTCGGTGGAAACGATCGGAGAGGCGGTGACCAATAAGGTCGGCGGAGAACGGATAAGAGTCCCGCAGTCGGAGAACGATGGACCGCCTCCCGGGCCTGTTCCCCGGGCCCGCCAATAGCTTTGCTCTTTCCTTTTAATATGCGAACACTCGCCGTCGTTCGATCGCCGCTCTCCTAATGAAAAAAAAAAAAAAAAGAAAGAAAGAAAGAAAAAGAAACTCACACTCTAACTACCTAGAGCTAGGTGTTAGATACGTGGTCACTGTCGCTGGACATTTCTACTTGCCCCCTCATTTACCTTCGACTCACCTGTTTGTTCTCCCCCCTCCTTTTTTTTTAGGTGTCGTAGTTGAGGTTGAATTGGAATTGATGTTTCGTCGTAGTTGAGGTTGAATTGGAATTGACGTTTCGTCGTAGTTGAGGTTGAATTGGAATTGACGTTTCGTCGTAGTTGAGGTTGAATTGGAATTGACGTTTCGTCGTAGTTGAGGTTGAATTGGAATTGACGTTTCGTCGTAGTTGAGGTTGAATTGGAATTGACGTTTCGTCGTAGTTGAGGTTGAATTGGAATTGACGTTTCGTCGTAGTTGAGGTTGAATTGGAATTGATGTTTCGTCGTAGTTGAGGTTGAATTGGAATTGATGTTTCGTGGAATTGTTCTGCAGGTGGAGTTGACTAGAGGGCGAGAGGATTTTTAAATTGATTGTGAGCCGGTAGCTCTGAGGAAAGTTCTTTTTTTTTTTTTTTTTATATGGGGATTTAGAGTCGCATCGACTACGAGATCTTCAGCGACGTGCTTTTCTCTTTATATTTGGTCTAGTTGGATCTCCTTTAGGTAGTTGATAAGGTAGTTTTTTTGTTGATAAGGTAGTTGATAGGTAGTTTTTTTGTTGTTTCTGGCAGGTCAGAGCGGTGTTTACCTCTTATGTTTCGGTATTTTTTGGTAGGGTGGGTTTTCTTTTCAGGAAGTTGATAACGGTTTTTTGTTGTTTCTGGCAGGTTAGTATCCGTAGTTACTTCTTAGGTTTCGGTATTATACATTCATGTAGCAGATGTTGGTGATTTGTTGGTTGCACGTGTTAAAGAAAAGTGGTTCTGTTTTACTTAGGAGGTATTCGTGATCTTAAAAGTGTCCGATTCAAAGTCTAGTCATAGCTATCCTTTCTTTTCTGTTTATATTGTTGTTTGGTATTTTTCGGTAGAAATGGTGTGCTACGTCGTATATTTTGGTTCTATTTGTCGTAGTCCAAATTCTGTTCCATTCTTCTCTTTCCGCTTTGGTCGTTGAAGCTAGTAGATCTTGTTGTGAGATTGGGGAAGATTCTTGATGGAATTGTTCTGCAGTTTTTAATTCTTTCCCGTTAAATCAAGTTGCTTGCTCCTTTCGAGTCTTTTCGTAGGTTATGGTTAGGTAGTCTGAAGTGACGTGGTTTTTGAAATTAATTTATAGAATGTGATGTTGCTAAAGAGTAAGCGTCGTTTAGGATAGTTTGAGCTTGAATGGATTCTTAAATTACTTGCGAGTCGATGGTTCCTGGGTTCTGATATTTTGTAAAATTACTAGACGAGTCTCTTTGTAGGTTAGATTTAGATTTAGGTTAATTTAGATCAAATGTTCATTGTTTTGGTTATTCCTTTCAACCTACAACATTGAAGAGATTGTACACGTTTTGGTCACTCGTTATGGTCCGCCTATATATCAGTTGCCAGCGCAAGTAGTTGAATCAGCCGAAACAGTCCAGAACATATCGATAAGATACATAAACATCTTCAATTCAATCCCACAGGAGACCGTGATATTTGCGCGGCCCTGTACACGGGGGCAGATAAGTTCTATCCAAAGCTACACGGGCCGGGATGTAGATACGGGGCCGAGTGTCGGACGTATCGCAGGAAGGGAGCCTAGGTGGATGTAGCACACGTGGACGTAGAGGAATGGCGAACGTAAACGTACGAGGACGATCGCAGACAACGAGCAGAAAAAGGTGGAGGAACAGGGGGTCAAAGTCGTGACCACGGTGTCGAGTTGGAAAAATGCAAAAAGGCGCCACTGTAACCTGAACAGGGGCCACCGTATCACGTGACTCCCTCTCTCCTCCTCTGTTTTTTCCTCGTATCGTGTATTTCGCATCCTCCGCGTCCATTTTGCAAATCTTTCGATCTCGCCCTCTCCTCTCGCGCTCCATCGTTTCCATTTCATTTCATTTCGTACACGTTGTGACAGAAATATGGAAAATTCATTAGCTAATGTACGTGTATATAAATGGCGGTAATTTTCGAATTGTCGCAAAATTCCCAGTGCAATTTATTACGGAGTACAGTGTAAAATTTTTGTACAAATTTCGACACTGTGTATAAAAAGGTGGCTGTATATAACCGTGTTTAATAGAGTTACGTAGACAGTGTACCGTAGGGAATTAACGAAGTAAAACTTCGGGGCTCGTTACGCTCCGTTTTTAGAAACGATAGATTTTTAGTTAGGTTAATCAGATCAATTAGTCTAGTTAGTTATGAAAGAATCCAGCCAGTTAACCTGCGTCTCTAATCAGAAAGACGAAAACATGGAATATTATATTTTCGTAGGAAAATTGTAAGCAAAGTCGTAACGTGTTTGCAATTGAACTTTACAGGTGTATGTATATTCTGTCGAGAGTTAGATGCACGATCCCGTGATACGCGCGAGATCCCTATCGAGGAATCTTAATTAACAAAAAATAACAGGCCTGTTGATCCAAGAATCCGTTAGCAAGACGAGCTCACAATATATCAATTGCTGAGCAGACGATGAGCAAAAAGATGGAAGTGCCAGTCAGTAGGTCGTCAAACTACTAACGAAGAAATTTGCAGATGAACGTTTTCAAAAAATATTCCAAATTTAAATTCTACTTTATTTCAAAAAAAAAAAAAATATTCCAAATTTAAATTCTACTTTATTTCAAAAAATATTCCAAATTTAAATTCTACTTTATTTATGTCTGAATTATTCACAAGTTTCTCAAAAATTTCACTTTTTCAACTCTCTGTCTTTTTACCAAGTTTAGTTTCATCCTCCCTTTGCTTCTAATCTTTTATTTTTCACCGTTTCTGAACATCAACTCCATCCTGGATCGTTCTCCCTCATCATTATCTTCGCCTTCGTCGTAAATCGATTCGTGATTGTCCAAACATTAACGTGTTAATATCTTCTTCGATCGGTTTCACGAGTTAACAACGTATCGTTCGTACGTTATTAAAAAATTAAAAAAAAAAAAAAAACAAAAGCACCTTTTTTAAAAAAAAAAAAAAAAAAAAAAAATGTGAAAGAAAGGAGCAATACGTGGGATGCTCGTCATTGGGACGATTCCAGAATCGCATTTCCCTTTGATGGAATTTCTCGGAAATACGTAGGCGTAGAAAATGCATGGAACTATGCTGGTATTTATGACTTATAAATAGGAGAATTGCTCGACTCTACTATTTCTTTTAATAATCCAATGGTATGAAACGAATTGAATTGTTGAATCGTTTTACGATAAGTGGGTGGTTTGATATTCAAAGGTTGGCAGTTTCGAAGGACACTTTGAACTATTTCTTCTCGTATTCGTTGATGAAAATCGAACTTGAACAGCTACGTGAGAGGAATACGGTGCTCGATTTTCATTTCTATCCAGTTTGCAGAAACGTAGATTCGAATACCAGAATTATTCGATTTTAAGTATCAGTGGAAGTTCTGTTCGTGTACAGAGCTGGGCGAATTTTCATTTCAAGCAATATGTAATAGATGATAATTTTAGTAGATTTTATTATTTCATTTAAATTTAACAATTTATTGTTTAATATCAAATACAATATTGTACAACATCAGAAATAATTCTTCAAATTCTTGACTAAATGCGTTTAATTATACACGCATTAGCCACGCTCCTGGCATGAATTATAATTCCAATTTAAAATTCCTGTAAAATTTCGAGCCGAGGTTTTGATTTAAATTTCGTTGAATTAAAAATTACTAAACACAGATTACACAATATTTCAATATTTCAACGTCTGACGGGAAAAGAAGATCACATATCAAGGAGTTAAGAAAAAGTATGACAAATAAGCTACGAATTTTCATGCATTGGCGAAATATTTGAAAGTACAGAAATGCACGAAATTCACATAACAGATGTATAATTTTCTTTGAACTGAAAGTAGAAGAAGAAAGGGATGAAAACCCCGCGCTTTTCTAATTGAATTGAAAATGTAGGCGAGCCTCGAGTTGCAGATCGAACCGAGAAGAAACTCGAAACCCTAAGTACGAATATGAAGTGCGAGAGATGAGAACGAGAGGTCGAGCTCTGATTCATTTTCTTCGAATGAAACAGAGAGAATAAAGAAAAAAAAAAAAAAAAAAAAAGAAAACTGAGCGGAACAAGCGGAAAGAAAAGAGGAGGGGAACGAGAAAATAGCAGTCGACGCTACTTAATTCACGAGTTGATGGTGTCGTTGAATAACTTTTTCTTCTTGGGACGCGCCAAGAGCGAACGCTTTCGCCGTGAACCACATGGGAAATATATCGCGTGTCCGATGGCCTCGTACGCGGTGTGAACGTGCGCGCGACTGATATAGATTTAAAAATCTGGCTAGCGTGACGGCTGGCCGTGAATTTAATAAAACGCAATGGCCAAGACAATGGACGTGCTCGTTGTTGCACGGTTGAAGGGTGTTAAGAGACGAAGAGACGGGAATGAATGGTGGCTGCTCCGGTGTGGACGATGGGAAAACACTTGGCAAACGGCTGCGTTATTAGCGACGTGCGATGAAGTTTCGCTCACTTCCGAAACGTTGCAGCTGAGCTGCGTACGTGAGTCGTCGGTCGTGTCGATCGAGAATTGAGCGAAACGTATTTGATCAACGATTAATGATTATGATTGACGTGCAGTCAGGATATTAATCACGATTACCTATCATCAAATAACTAATAATCACAATAATTAATGAATGAAGGAAGTAATCAAAGGTTATTATTAATTTAATAATCATTAATTATTAAAATGGTTATACTTCTGATTGCAATTGTGTCTGTAGTTCACTTTTTCTGTGTATAAATTTGTAGAAATATGTCAATTGTATATATCTTTTTATAAAGCATTTATTATTTAACCCTATGCACTCCTTTGTCGAGTGTGACTCGATATTTTCAAATTACCAGTTAAAAAAAAAAAAAAAATTGAAAAATAATTCGGAGTGCAAAGAGGGTTAAACTTGCAAATTTTCTTTCGCTTTTACTCGTGAAATGTTTTGGCATCGTTCTGCCAAAAAAGAAAAAAAGAAAAAAAGTAAAATTCTGTATATCAAAGAGTTGGGAATATTTTCTTTTCTTTCATTCGTTGCTGGCGTTATTATCAACACGGTACACAATAACGTTCGACCAATTGGAAAAGTCAGGTCCCTTTGAACACGCGTTTATAACATTACTCGTTGTAACTCGAAAGAAACGCACACTATGCTTCAACGCGATGGTGAACCGGTGAAAAATAATATGTAACAGTTATTGCTTACATTTATTTTCACGCGGTGTGTATAAAACACGAACGAGAGAGGGGCGAGAAGGAGAAGGGGGAGGAAGATAGTTACGCAACTCGATTAATTTTCATTGTCATTGCTTATTAGATTTTCTACGACGCGTAGAATAATACGTATGGTCTCGTAACTTTCTTTCTCGTTTCGGCAGCGTTAAAAATTCATACACGAGGTGTATGAAAAGCTCTCTTGAACTGGCTTTTCGCGGAAATATCATGTTGCCATGTAAAATATCAACGGAGTGTCTTCTTCTGACGTACGTTCCGGAGATTTTTGAAGCGAAAACGTTGCTTTCCTTGTAGGCATTGCGTACATGCTTATGTCACTTGATTTGAATTTTTCAAATAAAATGTCTTATTCATGTTACTTTCTTTTATGTCTTTTTTGGGGGGGGGGGGGGAAACGTGTATAGAATAATAGATATATATATATATATATATATATATATATATATACGTTCACTTGTATATATACATATGTCACTTGTTTCTCTTTTGTATTTAATATTCAATTGAATTCAATTTAATTATACATCATTTATACAAAAATATTTTAAAATTTGAATCTCACATGTCAGTGAAGAACGTTTGTTTAATTAGGAAACGTATACTATACTGCAATTAGTTTCCGTTTCTCTTTTTATACTTTTTCAAGGAAATACAAGCAAGATGAAAAAAATATGCGTCAAATAAGCATAAGAATATTATATTATATTATAAAATAAAGTATACAATTTCCCTTTGAATTTTATTTAAACTACCAATTATATGGCATCTAATTCAAACTTACATATTGTGCAATATTTTACGAATAAGAACTTTCAGGTGTGATTTTCACGCTTTAAAAATTCAAACGAGAAAAATGAATTGAAAAGTCAAAAGATAGTAGTTACAATACCCATTATATAACATTGCGAAAATATATCGAAAAAGAAAAAGAAAAAAAAAAAAAAACGAAATAAAACGTGGTACTGCGCGAATCAAATTCTCGCGGCCCCCTTCGAGCGCGATTCACAATTGCGATGAATTTACACGTTACACAGTGTGAGTGATCGCGAGTGAAATGATCGTCGTCGCGTTGAAATGATATGCGCCGTTCGTCAGGAAATAAAAGGATCGAAATGAAAGAATCCATCGCTTCAGAGAAACAACTGAAACTACACCGTGGGTTCGCCGGCCATTCTTTACATTTCCCATCGTCAAGCCGATAATTATTTCCTCTCGAAACGGCACGGTTCAGCCGACGTGTAGATTTCTCTCGCGGACGCGGAACTTAAAGACATTCCTCGTTACGTATATACGTACACACATACACACACACATGGTGATCGACCATAAAATTCTCTCGGAACGTGGCGCACAATGAACGCCCTTGATTTTCCTATTGTCCGTCTATCAGTATCGCCTGGAGCAGTCAGCAGTCGCGCTCGGCGTTATCATCGATCTCCTCGCTATCACTCGTCCTCTCTTTGCCTCCCCTCCCCCTCCTCACGGTTTGCTCACTCCCCCCTCCCCCTCCGCCCCCTTGTCGTTCGTTCTATTGCCGCTTCGTCGATATTACGGACATTTCGAAGCGGCAGCGAAACGAACGACGCGGAGGAGCGAGGAAACGCGAGCGGGACTATGGCTCATGTTTATGAAGTGTGCATAGTCCTCCACTTATGAATAATGTTACGGCCGGAGTCGGTTCTGCATCGGGACGCAACGCGTATTTGACGTAACATACACGCCGTGTTGCTACGGAGTATAGATTCCAATAACGTGACCCCCTCCCCTCACCCTATCGCGCATCGATATCGTGCACGATTATGGTTGCATTCGACGTGTTACTTTCTGAAGAAAGAGACAGAGGAAAGGATCTGGAGGAATGTTTCGTAAAGAAACTTAATGCATCGAATCGTAGCAATATACGTAGACTGCCATTATTATGCAAATTTATATTTTTTTTTGTGGTTTGACGTTGATATTTCTCGATTGGACTTGGGGCTTTCCGCGTTGTTAAAACACGTGTCCCTGTCTCGTGGAGATCGGATTATTAATTGAGTGCGTAATAGTATTTTAGTCGAAGAGAATATTTTTTTTCGGAGAAATGGAGTCCACACGCGGTGTATAGTAGAAATTATAGTAGCGACATTTCATTCGTGATTCTTTTCAATCAATCTACGTTGTATTATTAAATTTCACTTTTTAACGTCGAAACTGCGAATTGATATAATAAAGAATATTTTCCACACTTACACGTGTACTTTATGGTTTTATGAAATTTCAGCTATAATTGGTTTATAATTTATAATTTGATCATGTATGATTCGTATACAACGATAATAAATTTAATTGGCATTCAATTGAAATACAATTGTAATTTATCTGCAGGGAAATATATAATGCGTCTAAATATACATACTGTTATAAACCAACTATGTATTATCTCTGTCGATCGCACGCAAGTAATTGAACGTATTTAAAAATATTGAAACCCTTCAAGTATAAAATATTGTCGCGCCCAATTCGAAATTAGCGACTTCAATTACAAAAAAGATTTCAACGTTTTTAAATACCTTCGAACGCTCGCGCGCTTGATCCTTTTTCCGCTACAACAATCCCAACATCATCTGAACACGCAGTCGAAAAGATTCGCTGAAGTAAAATATCTCTTCAAATAATTTTTCACCTTCGCCTCTACCTGCCGTTTACTTGTCGACCAACTCATCGTGCTTAAACCAAGAATTCCAAGTACATACTAACAAACTCGCGTAACCAACTCGTCGTACTTAAACGACGAGGAGTTCTGTGGAATCAAGACGCCCCTTAATCAAGACCGAATCGCACGAAAATATCAGCGAGAAAACGTTCGAGAAAGGCTGGAACGAGAGCGGCGAGTTATGATTCGCGAGGACGGTGCGCGGGAAACGGTGGTAGTGCGGTTGAATGGACATCCTGATTGATCAATCGAGAAACGATCGACGCAATCACGGGTCGGGTGTTGCGCCCGGCGCAAGCTCGCGGAAATACTCCGGCTACGGTTTCTCGTAAAGAGTCGAACTTCGAAAGCCAGTCTGCGCGAGAACGTCACGTACAGTCGTAGAAACTGGATCTACAATGGCCGTAAAAAGTTTTTAACCAGACGCGCGCCGCGCCGTTTCCGTTTCTTTAACGAAGAACATTGGAAAGTTTAGCGCCGGCTTTATCTGTTCGGAGTTTAACGTTCCGCTATTACAAGAATACCCCTCTCTCTCTCTCTCTCTCTCTCTCTCTCTCTCTCTGTGCTTCTCTTTTCTCTCGTCTCCCTTTGCTGGAAAATGAGAATCCATGGTTTATCGAGAGTGTATTTGGAACAGTCTCGGACGAATTTTAAGCAATTGCCACGGCCGATTGGATTTAGCTACGCTCCGTCTAATTTAATTAACGCTTCACGCTCGAACTTGCTTTGTTACTCAAGTCGCCGCGCAGCCGGAAGTTGCCGGGTCTCACTCTCGCGCCCGCCTCTCGCAGGAGGCGCAGGAACTTGCCTCGCCTCGCTTCTTTCCGAAAACGCCTGACGCTTGATTATTAGCTTGACTATATATTGCGGGAAATTGCACGTTTCTTCCGGTATGTGGATGTTTCTGGCAATAAATTGGCATTCACCCGAGCGAATTAAGGATTTAGAAGTTAGTACTGTTAGGCATCGAAATGAATCTGACGCCATTTTCGGATAGATCATTTATTCGTTATAAATTTGTGATTTATTTGTTTCTTTTTTTTTTATTTCATTTGTCATTTATTGATGTCTATTGTTGGGAATGTAGATCAGAAGTGGTTAACTGGCGGCCCACGGGCCCTTGCCCCTACTTTCCTGATCGCTAGCGCTATCCCCTCCACTCGACGTAGCGGACCGCCAGTTAGTGGACTCCGATCTTTCTACAATAACTTGGTGTTCACTCGAGCGAATTAAGGATTTAGAAACTGATGCTATTAGACTATTAGAAATGAACTTTTAATATAAATTTATCATTTGTCTGTTGACTTCTCTTCGCTGGGTTCGTTCCATTAGGAAGTTATTTTTTTAAATCGTAGTTCCAATTTGCATTCGAAGAGAATTTCTATTCATGTTCTTCGAATTTTCAATTTCCAAATTTTCATGTCGAGATATTTTTGATTCGTCTGAAGTCACCGTTGGAATTGAACATATAAAAAAGAATACATTGTTTCTTTTAATAACTGACACCGTGTTTTACGGTATAAACGTGACGATTTATACTTTAAAATTCAAACAAAGACGCCAAACTAGTTTCCATGTCAAATGAAATTACTACCGATCTGCAATCTGTAAACATCCAAAATATACAAAATCTACAGCACTGTACGCCAATCTACTCCACCGAGAGGCAAGTTATGATTTCGTCAAATTTACTTTATACGTTTCCCTCTCTCTTTACTTCCAATTAATTAGAGCAGAAATTAAAAACTGAAACGAAACGTCAACGTGCTTCAAACGTGTGATATTATTATATGCTCCACAAAAAGAAGAAAAAAAAAAAAAAAAAAAAAAGAACGAAAGAATAAACAGAAAGAGGCACGCCTGGTGAGACCGTTTCGAAACGTTTGTTCGCTCGTTCAATCGAATCACACGCGCGAACGAGCTCGATGACTTCGAATTGAAGATCATCGCACGGAACAGAAATTACCGATTCGCTAACTGTCACGGGGGAAAATTAATTTCAGCCGGTATCACCGGGCCGAGGCTATTAATTACCGTACACCAATTAACCGTAACGAATGGCTTCTTTGTTAACAGCGCAGCAGGCGTAATAGCGGACACGCGTGTGCGTGTTATCTCCGGTTACGGGGGAACGGCCCCGCAACAATAACGCGGACACGCCATCGTACGAGAGAGGTTACGTCGTCGCGTTCCCACGCGCCACGTGAAAACGTTTCGTCCGGGCGGAAAAAAAANATTTTATCTACGAGAAGTTGTACATTGAGAGAAAACTTGCATTAAAAAAAAAAAAAAAAAAAAAAAAAAAAAAAAGAAAAAAAAGGAAAAAAAAAATGGAAGAGCAAAAGTCCCGCGTTTCCACGCGTCGATCATGCAACACCGTCGTTCTCGAATAGAATATCGCGCGGCTAATATTTTTTCACAGAGCAACCTGTCGCAATGGTAACGCGAGTGCCCTTTCTCGCGTACAAAAACTCATGGTTTTCGAGTTTTTCGACGGGAACCAAAATGCAACGGGACTTTTCGAATGTGTAAGAGAAGTTAGTCTTTCAACTGGGATTTTGCTTGTTAATTTATTATTATTGTATATGTTATTGTATATATTATTGTACATGTATAAATGCAATAAGCTGATAATACATTATTATCAATTTATTATATTCATAGTATGCAAATGTTTCTGTAAATATATATAATAGAAAAAATATGATAAAAATATAAATAAAATAAATATTGTATTACAATGATACAGTTAATGTAATTGATAATTAAAGAATTTGGATAGATACTAATTTTGTCTGGAATCAGCAAACGAGCATTTCATTCTGGAAATTTCACGTTTGTACATTTTTGTTGTTAAATTTTAAACCAAAAAAAGAAAGATTATTCGTTAATGGTATTGGCATCATTTAAGTTAAACTGCGAATACTCCACTCTCCCGGTAAAAATCGCGAAATAACGAATGGACAACGAAACTGAAAAAGAGCCTGGCGATAAGATAATTTTTATTATTTACTGCAAGAAAGACCCGATCTATTCTACCCGATCTATAGTACGAACTAGCTGAAAAATTATAAGCATAATTTAACTTTTAAAAAGAAGAAAAAGAACCTCTCGCTATTCGCGATAAAATTCCAAAATCACCGATTACGACAGTGGACAAAATAAAAAAAGAAAGAAAGGAACAGAAGAGAAGAGAAGGGAAAAGTACGAACATGGAAGTACGATACCTGCGATAACAGCATCGCGAGTCCATCGAGAAACGGAAATGGAGGAACGGGGAAATGCGGTAATTCCCACACCGAATGCATTATTAACGACGCTCTTAATTTCGTTCAAATTCGATTAATGCGCGTGTTGGCCGGGTTCCTTCGCATGCAGGAGATAAAATGGTCTCTCTCGGAAGGGATACATGGTCGCCCTGGTGGTCGAACCGAAGGAGAGAGAAAGAAAGAGACACACAGAGAGAAAGAGAGAGAGAGAGAGAGAAATTCTGACCGGTTTTCGCTGGGAGAGTCGCTGGAATGGCGAGGCGGGGGCGAGATAGGGGGATGAAGGGAAAAGCATCGGAAAATGGAGCAGTTGAGCAGAACGAGAAGGAACGAACGTGGTTCGTTAACGCTTTCATTGGAGAGCGATTCTTCACAAAGCCAATATAGCCGGTGGCCCCTGTTCTCATTTACCGGCTTGTACATAGCTACTGCAACCGGTTACGTTTATCCGCCGGAGACTTCTACGGGCCGTGTGATTCGCTTAAGTCATCAACGACGGATCGGGGGATACCTTAATGGCATTTTCACGAGGCTGACTCCTCTCGTTCTCAACTTCGATTTCCCACCGAATTCCGATTCTGCAGCTTCTTATCTACGATTCTAGCCTGCGAACGTAGTTAAACGTTCATTTTCTTCGTACGCGCACACGTGTGTGTGTGTGTGTGTGTGTGTGTGTAGGAACGTTTCGATAGAAAATATGTGCGACAGTGTAATCGACGAATGGCGCAACTCCAAAATGAGTTCATTACAGAAACAGAGGCTCATTTCGTTCGCGCTTTTGTTTCGTTTTATGTTAATGAAAAATGAGAGCCAATTTTTACATCGCGAGTAAATAACAGTACTCGATTATTCGTTGCCTTGCCATCAGTTTGCTACTGAAGGGGATGTAGCGTCTCTTTCAGTTATATTATCATAATTGCTATTTTCTCGCTTTGCTATTTCTTTGCGGTTTGTTACAAAGTATTGGATTTGTTAAGAAAAGATACTTGAAAGAGCTTTATTCTAACTAGAAAATTTAGTTCGATGTTGTACTAGTATAGTACGAGACTAAAACTGAAGTTACTTTTAAAAAATTTCCTTTCCGCGAGAAAGAAGATTATATATGATTAGAAAACATGTATAATATATATCATTAGAGAACCTTGAATATTTTTTTAATAATCTGTGTACTAGACGGTTCATGCCGAAGAATATAATTTCTTGAATTCTCTTAAAATCGTCCTTCAATTCTACAAAACTTGCCAAACCGAGCCATCGAAACTCAATCCCGTCTATTCGATCCGACTCGTCGAATCACGAATCGACAACGACGCGTTTCCGAATTGTTCGCAAAACACGAGACGATTCTCGAAAATCGTCAACGATCCGAGCGAGGGGTCCGATAGCGCAACGCGAGCGAGCGTACAGCGACCTCACCCCTATCATACCGTATCCTCGCCGCTCGCTGCTTCCCAATAAAATTAGCATTCCGTTGCTTCCGGTCGCGGTTCGGAAAATTCGTGGATCATCCTTCACGGGCGGCTCTCGCGGAGTTTCTCGCCGCTGCTTCGAGAGAGAGAGACGAGAGCAGCGTTCGAAATCGGTGGTTAACGGGCAGGAAGGAGGGAACAGCCAGCGCGGCTAGCCGTGTGTAAAGAATTCGTGCCGTCGATGCCGCAAACTTTCACTATAAACCACCGATTCCCACCCTCCTCTGGCCACACTTGGCCAGAAGTGGTGTGCGCCGCGAGAGCTCGTATATTCGCGGCCGTGTGTTGCCACACGAACGGGCAACGATCCTCCGGCGCACACTCTTTGACATACCAGCTGAAATCGCGCGTGAGCATCGTGCAACTATGTACATTTGTCAGACATCTCCTTTCAGGTGATATCTCCTGCATTTCGGGACAATGGGGCGGGAGATCAGCTCGTTTGCTCGTTTGCGTGCAGACCGGACGGTCGATCGGCAAGTCCGTCGTCAGTTTTCTGTTTTTTCGAAATCGAACGCCTTTTTTTTTATATATATGGGGATTTAGCGTCGCATCAACTACGAGGTCTTTAGCGACGTGTTGAAATTGACTCTTTAGGTAGTTGATAACGTTTTTTTTGTTGTTTCTGGCAGGTTAGAGCGGTGTTTTCGTTTAATCCGTATTTACTTCTTATGCTTTAGTATTTTCTGCATTCATGTAGCAGGTGCTGGGTGGTGATTTGCAGGTTGCAGGTGTTGCAGAAAGGTGGTTCTGAAGGGATGAGGTAAAGCTATGGCTATTTACACATGTACACTATACTATTTACAATTGGTGCGAGGATGAGGGAAGGTAATGAAAGGATTGGATCTAGGTGATGGGTAAAGGTGAAGAAATACGTTTCGTCTCAGAGTCGCTGCCTAGACTCATCAGTGGGGCTGATATCAGCGACCTCTTACCCCAGACGCTTGTTTTTTCTAACTACTCGCTAGGCTGGACGATCACCCATCCTAGCAGTATTCCGCACTCTGTTTGTAACATCGAATATCGTTAGACTTTCGACGCTAGGCGCACAGCCACTTGCGGCTTGTACGAGTCGGTGTTCGAAACTCGTACTCGAGGGACTCTAGGCCGCTACAGTTCTGTTTTGTTTAGGAGGTACTCGAGTGTGATCTTGGAGTGTCCAATTCGAAGCCTAGTCATAGCTATCCTTTCTTTTCTGCTTAGATTGTTGTTTGGTATTTTTTGATAGAAATGGTGCGCTATGTCGTGTATTTCGGTTCTATTTGTCGTAGTTCAAATTCTGTTCCATTCTTCTCTTTCCGCTTTGGTCGTTGAAGCTAGTAGGTCTTGGTGTGGGATTGGGATGTTGGTTTCTTTTGTTTGGTCGATTGTTGCTTCTTTGGCTAAGGAGTCGGCTTGTTCGTTTCCTTCGATTCCCTGGTGTGACGGGACCCAGGTGATTATTATATGTTTGTGGTCGTTAGTAAGTTCGGTATATGTTTCCTGAATCATTTATATGACTTCGTTCTTTTTGTTGCTATTTGATGTTTGTTATCGCCGAACGCCTTTTTGAATACGTTCGTTTGTCAGGTATATTTGATCTTTTGATTAAGCTTGATTAATAGATTTGATAAACTTGAGTACCTCGTGGGAGTATTGTTGTTACATTTCCGGGGATTCTTAAACGAAGTTCTGAATTACTATTGAGATTTAATTAATTCTGGTATTTTATGAGTAATTTAGAAGAAGGATATTATTATTATTGGAATATTACGTTCTTCGTAAAAAGAGAGATATCTTGATATCTTTGGTTAAAATGAGATAATTCTTGTGCGAATTCTATAGTGAAGATATCATATGAAGTATATTAATTTTTATTTTTAAATCTTCCGGAGAAGGTAAAATTTTTTAAACCTGTAATTTGGTTGTGTTTGCAAAATTTAATAGAATAATAGAAAAATTTAATAAAATAAAATAATTTAATGAAAGTAATAATTAGAATTTAATAGAATAATTACCATTTTCAGTGAAATACTTAATATTTTATATAATAATACGTAAAATCGCTGAATAAGACAGTCGTTAGAAATGAAAAGCAATAAAAATAATTTATATTATACGTTTATACTCTGTTTCTATTTTTCAACAATCGTTTTTATCACAAAATGATCAATTTGTAACTTTACGTGTAAATTTTCTAGATTTAAAACGTTACTTATTTTTGCCAGATACTTATATGATTTCTCATAAACCATACAAACGAAAACTTGTGTCCATCGTTGCATTATAGACATTTTCCTATTTCTTGCATTTCCGTTCATCTGCTTTTAAATTGCAACAAATGTAACATCCTTTAAACAATAACGTCACAGTAGTAAGAATTAAATGTAAGTCTTTTCAAAAAGTAACTTATGGCCAAAGAACGCGAAATAACGATTTAAAAAAGTCAACAATCTGCGCACCGTTTGAAGTTCGATAGGGAAAGAAACTGGCGAAAAAATGATTGACGTAAAACGCTTAAAGGCGAGTGCGAGATATTGAATTTTTTTGGTTACGATATAGAAAAAAGCGTGAATCATAAATCAATCAAAAGATCGATCGACACGATATACAAGTGTTTGCATGTTCGTCCCTTTGAAAGAGCGAAAAAACCTAAAAACCGTCGCTGGGAAAAAATCTGAAAATAAAGTGAATCGAACAAAGTATCGTTTCGTCTTTTTTTTTTTCGTTATTTAATTACTCAAAAAGTTAAGTAACGTTTAATTTATTTATGCAGGCATTATGGGAACTGTCATAATATTATTAAAATGGTAAATGGTTATTTTTCTGGTCTTGAAAACTGAGAGAGTTTCGTAATTTTTTTGAGTTTTTTGAATTGACACTTATCAAAAATTAAAATTTATATTAAGGAATTATTAAAATAGAGGAAATAGTTTGTAAAAGACTTTAAAATACAATAAACTTTTATTCAGATATTTTAAGGGAGGCACTGAAACTTCTAAAAATGTTGTATACCTATGAAGTAAAACATAAAATCTCTCGCTATTTATCTATAAAATTTCTACGAGAAACTACGAGCGATTTTCTGATGTTGATGCAGCGCATGAGTTTTTGATAGTGTGTGCTTACTCTCGCGAGATGCGACAAAGTTATTCTTAATTATACATGCATTAATATTGTTACTCAACCCTGGAAAGTGATTAATTTTCTACTGTTTACTCTGTCAACTAAATTCCTTGTCCATTTATAATATAAATGATATTACATAAATTTTATATAATGAGGCTAAAACAACATACTTTAAGCAATGAAGATAATTAATTAACAATCGCGACAAGATATTTTACACTCGACCCGCAGTAAAATAAATTGATACATTCCCATTTCGACAAATGAATATTCTCTGTTTCTTCTTCGTAAAGTTATACTTGCAACGTACAAAGAGAAAGAATTAAAATTTAAAAGTATTTTAACGAAGTAATTAATTCAAACGAAACTTGCAAAAATTAAAAACAGAGAAACGTACGTACACTAATTTCCTCCTGTATTCCCTCTTGTACAATTTCCTCCTTCTGTACTCTCATCACGTCGTGATTACAAAAAATATATCAATTCCATTACAATATATTTCCCATAAATAATGATTTAACCGCGGTTATTTCCAAAATTATGTTACCGAAACATATATTGATTAAATACGTATGTTTTCCTTCCATTATCATGGTATACTTCACACGACGATAAATAATGATCTTCGCGAAGAATCTTCTTCAGTTTAACTAAAGTTACTTTGCTTAATTTCGTATCAAATTTTTGAAAAAAGAAAAAAAAAAAAGAAATTCCACTCTCCGAACTCGCATCGTTTATTCCAACGATCAATTAATCATTCGCGTGGTTTAAGAAGCACATTTTTCTAAGCAGGCAGAAAACAGAAGGCGACAACGCGAGCGATAAATTCAGCGAGGGAGACGAGAGGGCGTCTGCGCTGCCTGTAACAATACGGAGGCAAACAAAAATAAATTCACCGCGTGGAGCGCTCGTCCACGGTCGCGCAAGCAAATAATTCCTCATAACAACAAGATTGTAGGATGAGACAGCGAAAACCCTCCCTATATCATCAAAAAGACGCCACGATTTCGTCTTATCCGTCGTGCTCTCTGCCCGCTCGAAAATCATTTTCAGCCCCCGGATGCACGAGCTGCTTCCGCGTCGACTTTCGCGGAAATTTGCAAAGTGTCTGTATAAATCGTCGAAACTGGGTCGCGAAAACAGTCTCGTTAGTTTGGCTCGGGTCGCGACGCCCTCCTCTGACGTACGTACATATACGTGAAAACCAGAATCGACCTTCGAGGGAACGATCAATCGGAATTAGGAACGGGTTCGAGTCCAATACATCCCGCTCTGAGGAAAATCAGAAATCTTGCAAGCGCTGCGTTTAAGTGTAATAAAAATAGCGCAATAAATGTAAATTATAAATCGTGCACAATGAAAAAGATATTTAAGTAAAGGTATAAATTACACGAAAAGCGTAAATTGTACACACGATATGGAATATAATTGTTGCATTTATATTGTGATACATGCACATACAACATAATTAAATACAACAAATATAAAATATATTTTATAGAATTAAAACTCTGTTAATATATCAATGTATTGTGTTATTATAATATATTATAAAATATATATAATTATATATAATAATTAATAATATATATTATATATATATTATAAAATATATAATTCCCGATAAATACTGGATATTAAAAATAAAAGTGTCCTGACACTTTTGAGCTCACAAAAGTATTCTAACACTGTGGCAAAAATTTTATTAACGTATTACGTGTTGTATTATACATATAATTGTATTATTATTATAGAACATTATTATTATATACATAATAATTATTATTATATATATTATTATTATAGAACATACATCACACACACGTAAAATATATATTGCACATAAAATATATATTTTATAATATATATATGAATATATATTATAAAATATAATATACATGATAATTCACGATAAATACTGAATGTCAGTGAAATTTCAAAATCATTCAAATAACATGCATGTAATGTATAATAAAATAAATGTTCGAATATTTGATATTGGACCTATTGGAAGGATTCGAATCCTGAAGGTTCGATGTTATTTACCTACGAGGCACTCGATCCTGTCTCTAGTTAGAACAGCATTCACAGTTGCATCGGCGTGCGGAAAAGCGTTGGTTGTGAAAAGTGTGCGTTGCCGCTGTAGTAACGGGCGTAATGGAAACAAGTTACGCCGTGAACCGTGGCCAATTCTGTTTAATTAAGTCGATCGCGTTTAACTTTGGTAACTAACATTTGCTTGGCACGAGGCTTGGCGCGAGTTAGCATGTAATCACGAGGCTCGAAAATTAATTTTACGAGGGCGACGGAATCGTGCGTGAGAGACGTGCAAAATGGCCGACTCGAACGCGCCCCGATCTCTTTTGTATTTCGGCGCGCTGTTTATCGGTGTTCGTCGAGTGTTCCCCGACTAAGAGAGCTTAGATCCGCTACCAGCGAGCGTGCTTGCACTCTGGCAATTTACGTTCCTGATCTCAATCACTCTCCATCGTCTGTGAGTACGATTTTCTTAATTAATCTTATTGAATCTTTTGACTGAACTGTTTTCAAACGAGCGATTTTTCTGGACGAGAGATGAAAGGTTGAGATAAATAAATTTAATTAAATTGGATTTATAGGATTGAAATTTGGAAGCTGACGTTATCCGATTTTAACGAATGTCAAAAGTGGGAATGTTCAGTTTTAACGAGGCTCGTTAGATATAAAAATTAATTTATTCAAGACAGTGACAATTTGGCTTCCAATAATTTTTCAATTTTTTGACCGAAAGACGATTGTTTCATATTGTACCTTTGTCTTCACGATTTATACCTACTCAAATTGAACGTACAATTTCGATTTGCTGTTCAATTGAATTGTAATTTTGTGAATTTGACGGCTTTTTTTCTCTACTTACAATTTGTACTATAGTGATTGACCAGTTCATACGTCGTTGCTTTCTCGAACATTTTTAATTAAAAATAACACCGTTACTATCAAACCATATTCACTAAATATTGCATTTTGCAATTATTTTCTTTTTTCAAACAAAAACAAAAAAAAAAAAAAAAAATACCATGAAAGGGACAATGACTTACAATCGTTAACATGTTGACGAGTTACCAGCATTTTAGTTTCTTATAAATATTTTAGAATGATTTTGACACAAGTAGACAGATAATGCTATAAAATGAGAGACATTCTTCTTCCATTACACGTATAATAAAATTATATCAAAATCAAATATTTCGTCCCGTAAGTGTGACAATCGAGGTGTCAAAGAAAAATTCTTAAACTCTCGGATCCAACGTTGAAAATTATACATCAACTAGAGAATGTATTTCAGAAATATTTTGAAGAAACGTTGGCACAAATATCTTACGATTAATAAATATTACTTTACGAAGAAAACGTAAATATTAAGAAATAAATACACACTTTTATTTCCGTACGAACAAAAATTACAAGAACTTTTTGACCACGTCTCCAATATCAAACAAATTAAACAAATTACATCGTTTGCATAATTCTGAAAGCAAATCTTGATATAAATTGAATTTCAATTTTAATTTCACATATCACTTTAAATCCCAACGAAATCACAGTAAAAGTATCACGGGGAATAATACGAAATAAATAAGTAATACAGTGCAATCTACAATGTTACAACCGGTGGGAACTGTTCGAGTCAAACAGATTTCGAGTAACCCGGCGCGTTTACTTCAACGAAGCGTATTTAGCCGAATAATTTTAATTTCCACGCCGACAACACTTTCCGCTCCGTAGAGATGCTCGCGAATTATTCGCAAGCTAATTATTTTGTGCGCGTTGCTCTGCTCCCACGATTCTCTATGTACTGTCGAGCTATGCGAGCTATGCGATAACTTTTCTCCTTCTTCTCTCGTTTCTAGGTTCCGGAAGCTTAAGCTTTCCCTCACTCTCTCTCTCTCTTTCTCTCTTTAAATTTCTTCTAGCAGGTATTTCATTATACTGGTTCTTGTATTTTGTGAATAAATATTTTACGACTGACTTGCGATAACGTACATCGAGATAAAATTGTAGTTCATCTACAATTCTCTGGGAATTTTATTGCAAAAAGATGCATGTGAACGAATTAATTTCAAAATAAACTAAAACTACAACGAATTATCTATTATAATAGAAAACTGCACACTATTTGAGTTATATTGTAAGACATAAGATAAATCGTAATAAAAGATATGTATACTCATTTCATGTATCCTACATGTAGTTTTAATATAATTATAATATATAATAACAACAGATAATTAATTATAATATAATATAATAATAACAGATAATTAAATAATTCTATTACAATATAACAGAAACTACAGTAGCAAGAAATAAATGCAAATGAGAAAATATTCACAAACCGTGTACATTAGGACAATAGAAATGAATAGTCTGTTAAGTTACTTGTTGGGTACGCTTTATTCGTATTCTCTTGACTGACTACAGTTGAACGAAATTAGTGCCCAACATTTAACAGAGACAAAGAGCTGCTTTTCCTTGCTTTAATTTAATTAACTTACTTAACAGTTCCTGGTAGCAAAGAGTGTAGTACCGCTCCGAATGAACGAATGAAAACCTGATTATTTTCACGATTAGTTTCTTCTTCGAGTTACTCGAGTACCAAAATAAATGGTCGTCCCAATTAACTAATGGACCAATTAATTGAAATCTGTCCGGGCAAGGAATTTCTTATTTTCCGTACCAACGCGTTTCTTACTTACTTTAATTGCTGGAGAAACGTACATTTAAAATATAAAGAGAGGAACTGGTTACAGAGATCACGAATCTTATTCGAAACTCGAGATTTATGGTTCCTTCAAGAATTATTTTCTCGGAAAATAAAACTTCTACATACTAGTTACAGGGAAAGGTTATTCTGTACCAAAATACAAAGAGATTCTCAGAGTAAACTCTAAACGCACTATAAAATTGAAATTAATTCTGAAACAATTTATTGAAAAGTTAATTGTGTGTGTGTGTGTTTTTTTTTATGGATGGACATGTACGTATATCTTAAACTGTAATTAAATTTCATTTTAAACCGCAAATTTATTCTGTAATCTGATAAAAGACAAGAATCCTGCGTTTATTTTTTCTCGTCTTTCATATATATAAATATATATAAAGTTATAGTATCTCCTAAACTTTATATATATAAAGTTATAGTATCTTATAGTATAGGACTTTATATATATAGTTATACTATAGGACTTTATATACATAAAGTTATAGTATCTCCTAAATTAGTAGTTTTTCGATACACGTAGGTGAATACTTTTTTTTACAGAAAATGTCTTTCTGCGTCAACTGACGCAAATAAAAAATTACATAATTATACTTGAAAAAATAGTAACGATCTTCATATTATATCTGCTACACGTCTAGAGATAAACTAAATTATACCAAATTACTACCTTCTCAAATATATATGCATATATAAAACAGGAATAATGAAAGTCACAAAGTGCCCGTACGTTAAAGACACGCTGCCAGAAAAATCTTAGTTCATCCAACGTTTATCAATCTCACGATCGCGAGAGCAGCATCTGGAAAAGAAGGCCGGCTGTCGCGGTGGATATCTCGATATCGAACGCAGCGCCGAATTTCCTTGGGAATACCCGGCAGGAGATAGGGGGAGGGTGGACTCGGTTGGCCCCCGCACAGCTCAACAACGACTGCCAGTACGACGGCGACACTCTCGGAATTTCTTCTCGCGATTTATGACCCAGGCTCAGCACGTCGCTGACTTCCCGATGCCCCCTCCCCCCTCCCCCTCCCGGAAAACTGGCATGTGTTACAACTTTCGAAGCACGAGAGAGCGCCGGTCTCCGGCCGCGTGGCCGCGATAAACTTGCGACTCGTAGATTCGTCCCGCGTCAGATTCCCACTCGTATTTCTTACCGCCGAGATTGGATATTTGTTACGCCCGGTGAACGATAACGGAGCCCTTCTTCTTTTCGAGGAGGGGGTGGGAGAAGGAGGCTTCCTTTCGCGGTTCGTGATTCATGCCCCTGCCTCCGTAAGTGCTGATACAAGCGCTTTATTTATGGAAAACCGCGTTACGCGCCGAGGTGGCGCGCGCGATCCTTTCAACAGAAGGAGAAATCTTCAGGGAGAACTGGGCAACAGAGAGAACAGCTGGGCCATTTGAACATCACTGATCTGTCGAACGATCAACTGATATTCTTCGCGACTCGTGTTGTTATTCGGAGTTAAGCTAAGTTAATCAGACAGTTAATTAACTACAGTTAATTAGACTGTTTAGTTAGGGTACAAAAATCATGATTCTTGCATGATGCAGGAAGAAGATTCACTCTGCATCCCTAATTTGTCTAAACTTGTATCCTCCCTTGGAATCCAACAGAACAGTTGATTATAGATATCGAGAGGTGAAACGAGAGTTATAAATTAATAAACGTCAAGACTTTTTGTAATACTTCATCAATAAGTCTACCGTCATCACAATATTAAATTCATGAATATTAAAGACCATAAATATTAAGAATAATTTACAAATTACGTACGAACTTTTATGCACGAATTGTTTCCCTTTTCTTTCGTTTAGAAATATTTTTTATTTTACATGTTCGTAAAACTTTCGACTAATTTGTGATAGATGAGAAACGATATTCGAAAAATCTCGAAACGGAGCAAGATTCTTCATATTCGGACCCTGTCGATTTTTCATATTTAGATTCGACCGAGGAGAGAAAAATAATATACGGCCAGCCGTATATTCGAGGAGCAAACACACGTTGTAACTTTCGCAGTGAAAAATATTATTACACCTATGAGATAAATTTGTAATATCCGCGGATGGTCTGGCGTCGGATTGTAGTCATATTTCTTAATGACAACATCGATTATTTATTACACGTTCTAAGATAGCCTGAATTCCTTTCCACAGATTTTGATAATTTATAACCGAAGTTGTTGTAATTTATAACCGCAGTTTGATAATTTATAACCGAGGAACCTGACTTCTCTCTCTCTTTTTCTCTCTATAGAAATATTTCACAAATATACCTCAATCTGTCAATTAAAACGTCAATTAATTTATCATATTCGTGATTTACTCGAACAGACGTCACAATTTTTTTTAATAATCGCATTGTATATTTATAAAAATTCTGTACTGTCATCGATATATACACGATGGGCGAAAACAATGAAAGATTAAATAACAAAACGCGGAGATTCGATTGTTCAACAAAAATTTTTTCACATTTCGTGTGAACCGACGGTACTAAACGAAAGATTAAAACGGGCCACGAGAGGACAAAAGTGAGCGTTAAAAATTTCCTCAGTCGTCAATTAGCCTCGTTAACCATGGGAACGACGACAGGCTGCTGCATCTCGATGAACCACTTGAATTTGCAATTTCCACTGCTCTGCGCAGCTATAAAACGGAGGAATGTAGCTTTCACTACTAAATGCAAAGCAGCGAGTTAAGACCCGGGGAGGGCCCTTAAAATTCTCGCGAGAATTAACTGGCACGATCGGGCAAACACCGGCGTGATCGCTATCTTTTATCGCTAAACTAATTCGATGCTCCGTCGAAAGTTCCGAAATTTATGTCCTTCGAGCGTGAAAGCATTATCGTATGAACGCGAACGCCGGAAAGTATTCAAATTTGTTTACTTTGAGAGAACAACCAAGAAGGAACTAACATTGATTGAAATGAAAGAAATTGATCAAATTCTGTGGAGGCCTTCACTCTACAAAATAATGGTACGAAAACAATTTTTCAACGTTTGAATTTTTTACAAAATTTTCGACAAAATTTCTCGCTTTTCCACCAGTTTGCTCGATAAAAAATAAAATTATCTCTTTAAAAAAAAAGAAACGAGCTCACGACTATCGAGGTAAAGGCTTCGCATTTTAAAATGAGACCAACCGGATCGTCACACGCTCCTTTTCCACGAGTAAATCATCATAGTGTATAGAGTTATCCACTGCCACTGTTTTTTCACTGTCACTGGTTACGCTCTTCATAATGACATCCTTTCTTTATCTTTCTCACTCAATTGTTCGGAATCTTCCAGCCACTTCACAGTCACATTGATTATAAATTTCCCTTCGACATCAGACAATCGACACAGAAGTGTTCTTAATTTTACTCGCGGGAGAGCTCGCTTTCGAGATCGGCGTGCGCGCGGGCATCAAGCTCGGAACGAGGTGGAAAAACGGCAAGATTTCCAGCAAGGGGGACTTACGTGACCGAATGGGTCGTTTGTTTCTGCAAATTGGGACGACGGGCGGTTAACATCAGCGTCGGCAAGTTCTGACAGACATCGGCTAACGAGGCGACTAGTCGATGCTCTCTCTCTCTCTCTCTCTCTTTCTCTCTCTCTCTTTCTCGTTCTGGATACACCCGCGAGACTGTGGCGACCACCCCGATAAATTCTCGTCGACCAAGAAAATGAAAGTGGCGCGAGTGTTCCTACGAAACAATTCCTATGATCGCGCGTACTTCGCTAAATTCATAAGCCGGGCCCTCGAAAGGACACTCGAGCAGCCTCGCTTCTCGAGGAGCCGCGAGGCCACTAAATCTTGCCGCTGCACTTAATTACATTCTCAGCCGACCGTTCTCCGCTCCGTCCGAGTTGAGAACTAACGACGTTTTTAATGTCCACGTTAAAAAAAAAAAAAAAAAGGAAAAAAAACGAAAAAGAAAAAGCAGCGTAAGAAACAGCTGCAGACTGTCTATTAGGGGTACTCGTAAGTAACGTCGTTGTCTTCAAATTTCATAAACACTGCAAATCTGCTGACAGTGATTTAATTTATTGTAACATAATCTATACTCTAGTTGAATATATTGAGTTGAATACATTTAGCGTGCTTATTGCCGTTTGCAATATGCCAAGCCTTTAAATGTCTGAACATTTAACTGCATCTACAGTTTGATTTCGCAAATACGTAGAGTTCAACGTCAAACGAAATGTCATTCCGCTTCTATTTACTCGACCCAACTATTCGAAACACTTTTTAATTTCACGCGTTCATCACAGCGTCATCGAGTCGTCCAAACATTTGATCGTTCGCTGTAACGGATCCTTCTCGTAATGAAAAAAGAAAAAAGAAAAAAATGTTCAGCGAGAAAATTCCAAGGTGACGCGAAGCATGTCGCACGACGGTAGAGTTCAACCCTCCAAGTTTTATCGATAATTTAATGAAATGACGTTTTCAAAGGGGGGGGATATTAGATAACTGGAGTGCTTTCCACGGCATAATTACATCCTGTAATGGATATTTGATGAAATTTAATCGTTCATAAACCGATAGAACTTGCCGGGGAGACGCATTCCGATGGCTGTGGAAGAGCTCCGTCGACGAGGTAATAACGGAGGAAGTGAGCCAACGCGGAAAGAAATATCATTAATATTAACTGTAACGAACTTGCTAAACGTTTGTATCACGTGTATTCTAGCCACCCTCGAACGAGCTCGATAAGTAATTGAATCTCTCGGTAATATTCGAGAGAAATATTCGTAATTCGAATCTCCGAAATATTCCTCTTGAATATCGAGGAGTTTCGAGGATTTCAAACTTCAAGTAACTTAAAGTTACAAAATTTTCACTAACAGAAATATTCATAATGAGTATAATATGAAAAGTATAATTGCGAGTACAGTGAAGAGCATAAATGAACCAATGACAAAATTCTTGGTATTATCATATATCTGAAATACTCTTGAATACCAGGAAGAGTTTCAACTACAAACGACTTTAAATTGCAACATTTTTGTAAAAAAAAATATTCATATAACGTAGTGAGTACAGTGAAGAGCAATGACGATGAAAAATTCTTAATTTAAAGTTACATAAAATTAAATCGTACAACAATTTACTTGATCGTAAGTTCATTCTTTTCGAGGATATTACATTATATAGCAAGTGAGACCATTTTCTCGAAAGTATAGTTTGAAAGAAAAAGAAAAAAGAAAAAAAACAAATCGCAGTCCTATGAAATATGAGTGTGAACCTTCCGTTTTAATTCCTCAGAGACTGGAGATTAATAAATACAAATTATTAATAAATACATATAACGCTTCGCATCTGCAAACGATGCAACACGTTGTAACAACTAACATTTACCGAAGACTCAGAAGATCAGACAAGGTGAAGGGGTTAATCTGTCAAACAATAAAGATGACAACAGATTAAAAGCAACATCGGGTATCTTCTCATCCATTTACGAGAATGAGACATTCGTCTCAACAAACAACTGGTGGAAAATTTACACAATTAGTATGCTAATTCCAAGTTCATATTCGACACACGACGACGATCCTCCAAAGTGACAAAAATAAAAAATACAGACAGAGAGAAAGATAGCAGGAGAGAGGAAAGAGAGAAAGAGAGAGAGAGAGAGAGAGAGAGAGCGAGTAGCGGAATTTAATCGGTCATAATCCACAGCGTGTTTGCATTCGGCTACACGGCTCGGTAGTTGCGGATGCTTCGCGTAACGCAATATCGGCAGAAGGGAAGCTACGCGGAAGGAGTGGCGCGGATATTGTGCAAGGGGAGCAATAATACTAAACCGGGCAAGTACATCAACCACTGACTAATTGTACGGCATTACTCGAGCAACAACGTGGAACAGGTCTGCTTTGGTCTGTCTCGTTTGTTTCGCGTACGCGTGTACGCGAGCGAGCGAACGAACGAACGAACGAACAAGCGCGTCCGCGCCCGTGCGCACGCCGCCCCCACAAATTCTAAGGGCGCGATCGTTTCACCGGTAAAAGTCGTTAGGGATGCGAGCGTATCCGGCCGGCGGACTTCGCTTCCGACAATTGCAACAAATTGAAAGTGATGCTGGAATTCCTCGTGCCTTCGGGCGAGCCAGAGAGAGATCCCCGGTAATGGCCGGCGGCCAGTGAATTCGCAACGGGCAACGAGAAAGGGTTTCTCGCTGGAATTTCACTCAAGGACACACGAGAGGGCCATCGATCGCCGGCCCTGGTATGGGCGATTGCGCGGCTATGGCCGACGTACCGTGACACGTACGCTCCAGTGCAGTTTTAAATATTCCGGCAATTGCGTGGACAGAGGATGTTCTTCGGTTCCAAAGAATCAGTGAAAACAACTGATATCTTTGTCTGTTGACAATGACGTTACAAACAGGGATGGTTTCTGTTTGACTCACCAGATTCAGTGTACGTGAGAAAATGAGTCTCCAAACTCGAGTTTGAATCGTTTATTAAGTATACTTGAATTTGGCTAATTCTTATCTATTTGAGAATTGTTCTACCTGCAAAAGGAAGTAACAAATGTGGAATAAAATTTTTCCACTAACGACTTCGTTTCAGACTTTGAACATGTTTACTTGAGATTAAATTTCTTCAAAAAAACGAAGAGTATTGTGAAAAAATTCTGTTGTGGTTTATTCTCGTGGATAGGATCCTGTTGGTTATTCGTTTCTGATTAGTCTAGAATTTAACTAAATTTAAATATGCTCGTCCAAACTTGATTTTCTCGAAAATGAAGCCTTAAATGAAAAATTTTTAAATCTAGAACTATCTCGTAAACAGTTCGATTAATAATATTATAATTACTCCCACTAATTGCAATAATATTACTCTGTTTCCTTCTTGAAATTTTAGAAAATCTGCGTCGACGACGAAGAAATGTTAAGAGAATTTTTACAAGTTCCTGGCTCCAATATTGAAGAACAGAATTTGATAATATTAACCGATTGAAAAGAACTGCAAACGAAATGCTACGTTCAAGTAATTGATTGGTTCTCAATGAGGTTCAAATGAAAATGACAGATAAGCGTGAAAGTCTACTATTTTCACTACGTGAAAACTGCTTTCTACAATTGAAACAATTTTCTACGGCTCTCTGGTTTTTCATTATAAAAATATGAATTTACATAAAACGATGTTACAGTCCGATGATATAATGTGTCATACTTTCTGCCATTTGTAAAAGAGACGAGTTCAATTTTTACACATTCAACACGTTCGCTATTAATTTCAGAATTCAGCGCGCGATACGATTTTGCTACTTTCTCGAACACTTGAAAAACATTAGCAACGTCAAATTCAAATTAACGTCACTCGTTTCGCGCAAAACATCGTGGATTCGTCAGGCAATCTCTCCTTGCAGTCGATCAGAGGAAAACAAAAAATTTCTATTACACTGTCGATTTTCTATGGTTGAGCGAGTGGAACGGCTTTGTGCACGAGTTTCACGTCCAGAAATACCTCGACGTGGACGTACGTTATTGAAATAACTCTGTTTCTACGACACAGTTTCTGGACACACAATTATTCCAGATTTTTATAGTTGAATATTTGTTCAGAGTATTACGACACATGTAAAACAGAGTAGTGGACACGTGTAAATATCCCAACCTAAAGAGTGTTGTATAAAGAACGATGCTTTGTTTATTTAATTAATTTACTATCTCGCAATTACAATCATATCTCAACGTAATTTGAATATTACATTCGCACAAATTCTATGAAAAAATATTTCCACGGAAAATCCACAGGAATTCCACGTGACTTTTAACAATAAGAAAAATACGCGAAACAAAATCGATCGAGCTTCAGAGGGATAATGAGCAAACGATAATAAGCAAACCACGATCTTGGCGATCAATTATCTCGCCTGTCCCCTGTCGTTACTTAATTAACCGGGAACGAATGATTGAAAGGCAGCAGCGGCGAGAAGCGGTTTCCAATTACCCGCTGGAATAAGAAGCTTTTACGTTTGAAAATCGCCGGTCCGAAAATATGCAGAATACGATTATCTATCGAATTACACCGTGAAAGCGGGATGCCTCATCGGTGTCTGATGTTAGCCTTTGCAAGACGAGATTCCCTGAGCAGCCTCTTCCCGACGAGGTACACGCGATAGGCGTTGCCACAGGACGAATTAATAGTATTACGAGACAAGCGTTCTACTAATGAGCTAATCTATAGCATTTGCTCCTTTGTCTTGTAATTAGGCACAACCCTCCCTCTCCCCTTCCCGCGTCTTGAGCAAACTGCCTCACCCCCTTGTCTCGCCTCAAATTCTCCCCGCCATACGATTAAACTCATTGAACTTTCCACGATCGGCGCGTAAAACGCGGGGAACGTCCCAACCCGGCTTTCGTCAGAAACTGATTAAATGATACAATGGTGTCTCCTCTTCTATCTTTGAACACTCGTTATCCAAATACCCTGGTACACGGATAGTTTTAATTGAATGTTATAATAAATGTAATACTAGTGATAGATATTTATCTTCTCTCAAAACCGTTTTGTGCGACTATGATTATGAATAATGTGATATTCACTAGTAACAGAGATATTTAGTAATAGGTTATATTATTATTACTTTCCTTGTAGTAGATTATATTATTTGATTATCATTATGAATCGTGTGATATTTAGTAATACATATTTATTTCTTCTTGTATTTTGAGTTTAAATTTTTCTAAACTGTTTGAGTAAAATGCATTATGAACATTGTAATATTATTATTATGAATATTACAATATAGTATGTATTAGTAACAGATTTTTATCTTTTAGATATTACTAAATAATTTTATACGAAAGTTTCGCGTATTTTTTATAACTGTAGATTTTAATTAGAAATATAATTTTATACACTGTATACTCTAATTATTTAAACTACTACGAAGTTTGCTAAAGAATGAAACTCATAGGAATATTCCATTTTGACTAATTGATTCGATCGACCGCTTCTCTGAGCCATTGTATTTATTTAAACTTACTATCATTTTGTTAAATCCATTGAAAAAAATGAATTTCACTTCCGCCTAAGACTCGCTTAATCCTTGGAACGAATGGCGCAGAACGTCAATCCGAAGCAGATTATTTGGCAAACAAATAGTAAGCTGCGGAAACGTATCAAACAATCGAGATGGATATCGATAACAGCGGTAAACACCGTCCTCGGCTATACAAGGAGCAATGAAACTAATTAAAACACATTAGTATTCGAGGGACGAGCTCGAGTGGAATCCCTATGCCGGGGAGATTTCGGGACCACTTATCTCCAAAATTAACAGTTGATAAACCGGTACGATTGTATTGGAGGTCGGGAACGGCAAATTGACGTGCCAAGCCAGTTCTAATCAAAGGTCTAAATATGCTGGTACCAGCACTTGCTACGCGAACCCGACAGATTACCAACGCAAATGTGTGGGACTGCGTGCCGAACGTGTCGCGCCCATGTAAGACGCCCTTCAGAAATCGGCTCTGTAATCTGTCGAATTATTCACGTTCTATTGGAACCGTACGCCGACGTGTAATTAACCCTACGCAGCCTGAATCATTCTTGAGGAGTTTCACAGATGTAAATTGTAAATTACTCTTTAAACACTATTTGCCTTTAACACATCGCGTGCGTATAATATTGCACACTTGAATGCATCATGTAACAAATCTTTTTGAAGCTACTTTGCAATAGACACTGCAGGAATGAAAATACAGGGTCTCTAGTTTCGCAAAATAATTTTAGTGTATTCTACGAGCAAAAATGAGAGGAAAATGTAATATGAACATTTTGTCGTGTAATTAACGATGCAGCTCGAATCATTTCTTTTTTTTTTTTCTTTTTTTTTTAAGAAGTTTCACAAGTGTAAATGTGTAAATGTGTATGTGTGTGTAATAAATCTCTGTAAAACTATTTGTAACATTGTATAACAAAAATAAACGATTATTGTAGGAATAAAAATACAAGGATGTGTTTTTTCGCGAAACGATACCAGCATATTCTGCGAGTAAAAATAAGGGAAAAATATAAACACAGCTTCGAAAATACTTCGTTAAAAAATTGCAACAAGAATTCTAAGAAATAACAGTGGATTTGTTTTCGTTCGATACATGTGCAATTTTATTCGAAAGGCCATCAGTCAATTACTATTAATGTATTTATTCCAACTGAATAACTGGGAACTAGTAATTGTTACTAATAATTGAATAGATTACTTGATGCTTTTTTAACGATGTATAACAGATGAAATATGATATTCTCAAATCCGTAATAGTTGTATTAAACGTTAACAGTGAAAAATGAAAAAAAAATCTATAACAGATGAAACGTAACATTCTCGAAATATGGTGACAGGCTACATTTTATTAAACAATGAAAAACGAAGTATTAGCGAAGTATTAGTTACAAACCGAACTGTTATTCATTTGTTCTCGGTAGAAATATACCGAATGCTGTTTTTCACGCGTAAGCAAAAGTTATTTTATCCAAACTTTATATCACAATTTTACATTCTACGCATAAATATCACTGTATAATAAGCAAACAAATACTTTGCACAAATCGTACGATCTAAAGACTGAAGAAACGCCTAAAATTAGCATTTCGAGCGTCGATGGAAACTCAGGCAACGGTGTATTCTTACGCATTGTCGTTAAGAGATTAAAAATGGCTGCGACAGAATACAACGGTAGTAGTAGTAGTAGTCGGTTTGCGGAGCGAGTCATTTTTCAATTTTCCTCCCGCTCCATTTCGGGCAAGCTAACGGGAATCCCGCTTGGAAAACAAAGGAAGACAAACGTCAGTGGCAGGGACAGAGAAACACAAGCGGCAAGATAGACAGGATAACGAAGCCCAAACTCTCCCGCCCGTTAATCGGGATGTGCAAGGAATAGAGAAAGAGAATTACAGGCGTAAATGTACAGACAGATAGATGAAGATGGGGATGCCTTGGACTATTCTCCACGGCCTGACACCCTTCTCCTATTGTGCTCTATTGTTGGAGCACGCAATATCTGACGCGGGTATTTCAAGAACGAGCGACAATTACTGTCCTACCGGGACAAGGATGTGCCAGGATCGGATCAGCCATTCTCAGACAAGGTCTCTCATCGACTCTCTCTCTCTCTCTCTCTCTCTCTCTCTCTCTCTCTCTTTCTCTTTCTCTTCGTGTACAGTTACTGTTACGTCGGACGAGATTGTCGACTTCAATCGGTTCTGGTCGACGAGGGTTCCGCCGGAGCTGATTATTCGTCGAATAACTCGCTGCTCCAGACTCGTTCCGTGTTGGTTTTCGCGCCGTGACAATCTGCTTTGTTAGAGGGTAGGAAACAGAGCAGATGCAGCTCGGTTCGGTTGGTCGGAAGGATTTCTTGCAGACCGGTTTGAGAACGAGAGTGTTTTCATTTTATGGAAGAATTGTGGAACCCCTATGGAAGTGATTGTCGAGAGTGATGTTTGAGGAAACATGCTTCTATTTTCATACAAAGTGTTCTCATTTAAAATTCATAACATGCTGTTAGGATTTCGGAAGAAGTTGCATTATTTTGTTAAATAATACAGTTGAAGATTTGAAAATTCTTTTTTCATCGTAAGTGCATAAATCTTGTATATACGATTTAATGTAAGATCCAATTGACGTACAATTTTTTGAAACTAAAGAATTGAAATAAGAGAAATGAACTGTAGATAAAAGACACACGAAGAAACGTTTAGAAAAAAAAAAATTGATGACAAATAGAGGCGATTTATATTAATATTCTGATATCACGATGTTTAAGAGATTATTCCTATGTGTATTTGCCTTTAATATTTATAACTGAATTAGTTTTTAATATATTAAGACACTTCTTCATTGAAATATTTTTTTGCATACTAGACAGTGAATTATATAATGATGATATTTCAAATTGTTCGGACAATGAACAAATTATATTAGATTCACATTAATATTTTTTAGATGTACATTATATATCACATATATAGTATATATTATATGAAATTAACGTAAGTTATTCATTATTGGAATTTTTTGTGAATTTAAATTTCTTGTAAGAAAAACTATGTACACTGAATAAGTAAAATTTATATTTCTTTACATTTCGTAACCAAATAGTTAAATTATTATAAAATTTTTCATCATTTTCTAACAAATCATAATTATTCCGTAACGAGAATGGAAGACCCATTACAACTAAAATTAAAACGTCGACAAATATTTCATCGGCGCTAACAAAAATTATAACACTTCTGACAGAAATAAACTAATAAAATTGCTTTTGCTCTTTATATAATCTGTGTGTGCACGTTTCACAGAGCATCGAGTCATTTATCATTTACTAAATAAAGCGATGCGACGAATGTTTACATCTAGCTTGTAGTCAAACATTGCGAATTCCAAAAAATAAAACGAACAGAGAAAAATTGCAGATGTGTATTTGATTATTTGACAATGCTTCGGCAAATATTATACGTTGCACAGGGAATAATAGAGTACGACATTCGTTTAACGATGTTCGAAATCCCTAAAATGAATAAATAGATACAAGATTGTATTAATGGTATGCTCATTAATTTTTCAAGTGTCATTTAAACTGAATTAAATTATAAGGAAATTTCTCCAAATATTCTAAAACGTCTAAAATTTACAAACATATTTTATATTCCACAAAAAAAAAAAAAAAAATAATAATTAGTAACAAATTGTAATTACTTTCCTCGCGCGAGGAAATGGCAATTTCTTTGCGTAACGACGAGCTATGCTCGTCGCTCGCAGCTAACTAAGGTATTAATAAATTCCAAGAAGAGGGATTTCGACACCGCCGCGTCTGCAAACGAACATCTCCCCGCGTCGTTCACCTTACGAACTTTCACCTTTCGTCCGAATCTCTTAATCAAACGCACACGCACGGATCGGATCTGTCGCCCGTAAGAAACGAACAAGCATACGGGGACCGTTGTTCATAGAACGCAACAGTGAAGCTACGTGTCAGACTAAAAGCAAAACTGAAAGCAAAAGGAAAAAAGAGAAAGCGAGAGAAAGAGAGAGAGAGAGAGAGAGAGAGAGGGAGAGAAGAAAGACAGAGAGGGAGCAAAGAGACGCGAGGCAACGCGAAGCGAAGCAACGCACCAAGTGGAATTCAAAAGCATTTCGGGATTAAGCACGGCGCGCTTTCAACTCTCTCTCTCTCTCTCTCTCTCTCTCTCTCTCTCGACGGCGCGAAATTCGACGGTCGCTTTATTTTCAGCTTCAGGGAGACGAAGCGTCTCGCCCACCCGGCGAATTAACATTCAGGCAAGACGGATCGAAACTCGCGAGCGGAAACTTCCGCGAGCAGAATCGTAGGAAATTCGGCTGTCGGTTTCGAGCCTGGTGTTCCAATCAGCGTCGCTTCGATTCTAGACTGTTTAACCATCTCGTTTCGCCACCCAGCCAGCTCGCGCGGGCCTCGGATGTGCGTTGCCCTCATAAACGAGCGCTTCAACGTTTGACTAGATGATTGGAAACTGTAATTACGCGCGGGGCTCCGCGAAGCGATTGATCGCGCGCGCCGCCGCATCCGGGGAAAAAGTAAATCGTCGTAAGTCGATTATCACAGCGGTGGATCACTCGCGTGGATTATCGCCCTGGCCTGGCCTTTGCGACTTCGCTTTAAAAAGGATTTCGTGTCCGGCTGTTGATTAATCGTGCATGAGATCAACACTCTCGAGCGTTGTATGATTTGTCACTGAATGCGTATATATACGTATAGTGTACACGTAATACACGTGATACGTATAATATTGCGTGTTATATTAAATTTTGCGTAATAAGCAGAATGTTGTGTAGATTTGTACCTAGCGTGATTTCACTAGAGAAATTGATAGTTTCGTTTTCCTTCCACGACCAATCGTTATTAATTTTCTCCATCTTGCTATAAATGTGATCAGATACCTAAATTTAATTTGAAACGAGAAACACGTCTGTATCATTCAAGTTACTAATATATTTACATATATCGTTTGAACGTGATCCTTCTAATATTTCAATATTTTGGAAAATTATAAATAGGTATTTAAACTTCCCTAATCAACATATCTCTGCGAAATTAATTGATCAATCTCCAGTCTTTAACTTTAATTATTACTTTTTATTAAAGATCATTAATTTTTAATTATTACTTTATTCTCATACACAACTGATATTAATACTGTATATTTATTAAAAGCATTCATTCGAATTGTATTTTATATATGTTGCACAATTGTTCAAATACGTGAGCATGATCGTGCAATAATAATTTCCTTCAATATAGATATGTTATAATTGATATTGGAAGAAGCATGCAAAGCATATGTAAAATGATGCGCTTTAAAAACAATCGTCTTTAAAACAAATAAGAAAAATTGAAAGAAAGTCACTATTTCGATATAAAGTACGGGAATTTTTGAAAACTAAAATGTAATCGGATCAACTTAATGAATATCTTGCGACCAAATTAATTAATCATTTGATAAGAAATTATTAAATTAATGCATTTCGTTCTGTCATAAAATGAAATATTATTTCCAATGAAATACGTAATGTGTAATAAAATATTATTCGCCCCGATAATCAATTCCGAAAACGAGCAAAAAGTTATATCGAAATTACGGGGGAGAAACGTGAAACTTTGAAATACCACGCACAACCATGAGAAAAAGAAACTTCGCCGCGCGTAAAAAATATTTAACTTTGTAACCTTCAAAGCCATTTTTTCACAAAACGTCGAGATGGATTTTACCTTGCTATTCTCCGAATCGTGTCATATCTTATTTAACACACGATGCGATATCTGCAATTACATATTTGCAAGTTTGAAATTAACTGAAGTTCGTCGTATCAGCGTTTTAAATTACTTTGAACGAAGTTACTTATTTTTCTCACGTGTCAAAATTTGTTTTGAATCTTTCAGTTCGATTTACTCTCGTTAACATTCAATAAATTTCAGAATGAAGGAATAAAATAATTCTTTCCATTTATCTTGAGGATAGTCTCAACCCTTTGCCTTATATGTAACGTCAATTCACACTCGCGATTACAAAAGATAAACTAATAACTTTTAATTAACAAGATTACATATCGATTATTGTAATATCGATCCACACTCGCGATAAGAAAAGAATGAACTTCAATTCTGAATTATAACTGTGAATATCAATTCAAATATAAAACTTAATTTCAAATTACAAGATTACACGTAGATTATTAGAAAATTCCAAGAAAATCCCCAAGAAATAAAAATGCAAAAGGTTGGATGATATCAACCAGTAAAAAAAAAAGAGTGGGTTTTCAACTCCAAGAAAAAAATTGCAAAAAAAAAAGCAAATACAGTACTCACTTTTCTTTTTCAGTAAACGAAAGAGTAGCTCGTAAATCTTGTCATCTTACCTGAAACAGAAGAAGAAAACATTAACGAATTCGAAAAGTGCGAGCAATTAGCGCGAACGTGTCAAGTCTAATCGTGCAACCAACGACGGATCCTCGGTGGATCAACATCCCGGTATCGTTCTAATAATTAATAGGCACGACGATCCGCGAGCCACCCTCGTCGAGCGTCGAGAACCAACCCTCATTCCGCGCCTCGTGCATTCATATTTCACGACGTATTGTGCTGGCAGAGTAGCCGAGAAGCACATCCCCGACACGAGGATGGTCCACGAGGGTGGGAGCCAGGGATTGTTTCGCCGTTCCTGCGCCCAGGTGGAAAGTAACAGTGACATGCTTTTACGACTGTTAGCATCGTTAAAGATGACGTGCCAGTCCGACGTAACCTTCCACGTAACATCCGTTCAACTGCTCCCGTTTACGACCCCACGACATTCACACGATCCCCGTACATTCATCGTGTTTCGACCTTTGAGTGCTGTTTCGTTCGTTGCTTCTCGAAATAACGGCACGTGACTAACAACAACGTTTACGCGTTGTTAATATCTGGCCCCGATTAATACCAACTACGCTCTTCTCCTCGTGTTTGAAGAATTCGAAAATTAATAAGCTTAACTTGTTATCGAAATGTAAATTTTTAATTTATTATGTTTTATATGTCGTATCATCTTGAAATACGTGTTGACGAGGTGAAAACGAGGTTCTGTTTTATTAATCAACAGATGCTTAGGTTCAAAATATTCTTTTTTTTACTATTTTAATAATTTCTTTTTAAAAACACGCTTACACTTTGCCACTTTAACCCTTTAATTTGACAAATCTTCCTCTCGGAAATCTGTATTTGCGCGCATAATTAAAAAATTATCATTCCAACGTGATATACATACTCACGTTGCGCGTTACTTAAAGAGCCAAGTAACTTTTAGAAACCGTTCCAAATATAAAATTATCGATTCAAATCGATAACGTACATCTCCAACCACACTCCGCTCGTGTCAAACTTAATTCTTCCATTACCAATAAAAAAAAAAAAAAAAAGAAAATTGATCCTGCAAACTTTCCCTCTATCATTTTTAAAAACCTCCGACACCCCGGCGGGAGTTCCGAGACTCAACAGCTCGAAAACATCGCCGACGTGCAATTTGGCGATTCACGTGGCGAGTAAGCGAGCGGAGGCGATGAATTACGGATTAAACTCCTAACGATCCGAGAGCGAGGAGAGAGAGATGAACCGCGCGGCGTGTATAGTGTATATTTTCTGGAAAAATCCGGGCGGCGGCCACTTGGAAACTAATCTCGGCGATTCGCGAGACCCCGCTCTGCCAATGGGAGGTTCCAATTAGTCGAAACCCGCCCGTTGAAAAAAATGATCGGCCGGAATGAAATTCGCATTACCGTTTCAATTAGCGAACGGACGATATCTCTTTCTCTCTCTGTCCCCGTTGCTCCGCATAAATTAAACCGGTCGCACGCGTGCACCGTCGATTATTTACGTCGATTTCCGTACGAATCGCGGAATTAAGTTGGCATCACTAACGGCAAACACCTGTAACAATAATTAATGGCGCGACCGGTGTCGCTTAACGAGCATCGTCCGACTTATGGCTTACAAACACCACGCTTTACTTTAAATTTTAATTAAACTTCTCTCTCTCTCTCTCTCTTTCTCTCTCTCGACGCCAGAATAATCCCGCGGCGGAAGAAAATTCCGTGGACCATTGGCGGGTCGAGGGAGCTGCCGCCCAGAAAAGGTAGAGGAGAAGGTGAAATCAGAGTGTAATACAGGACGATTCATTTCCCGTGAGATCGTCAAATATCTTTTTCTCTCGTAAGCGAAGTGTCCACCGTACAATAGAAATCCTCGGCGACGTTCTTTCAATTTTCTAATTTTAAATTGCGACGACTTGCAAGTAGAATTGTATTTTGGCAAACACGTTAGAAATAATTCTTTCAACTTTAGCAGCTACAACAAAGAAAACAATTTATACGAGTATTATGGCTACGACACTGTGAACACAGATGCAATGGAGGGGATAGCGCTAGCGATGAGAAGAGTGGGGGCAAGGACTGCATGCGCCAGTTAGCCACCCCTGCCTTAAATTGTAATGACTTATACGTACAATATTTCAGTATACTTCAGTATATTTCAGTATAGTTAGAAATTGACAGCTCTGATCTTAATTTTTCAATGGTCATTTAAGCTCGCGTTACGGTACATATTTTTTCGTGAAAAGCACGACAGAATTATTCGCAAAAAAAAAAAAAAAAAAAAAAAGAAAAGAAAGAAATCTTGAAAGTTGAAACGAGGTAAATAACGAGGTCTCTCGGGCCGCCAGACGAATCCGATTATGTTTGTTCGTTCGATTCGCGAGGTTGATCAAACGATAGCCGGTGTCCAAGGCTCTACTGTACAAGTGAAATTGACTTCTGAACTGTTCGTTGTTCGAAAGGAAGAGGAAACCGTTTCGAGGAGGAGGAGGAACTTCGAATTCGGTGGAATCGGTTTGTTTGCAGGTGGTTCCAAGATTTTTTTTTTTAAATCAATGCAACGTTTTTCTTATTTTCTTTCATCTATGCGTCTTTTGTGTTGTTTTGTAAAGAAGGAGGTAGTAATCCATTTAAGTCGAGAAACTATTAGTTTAAAAAATTACTTTTAATTTTATAAAATCTATCAAAACAGTTATTATGTCCAGTTTATTCGTACATACGCTATTGTTTCTTTGAACAAAAAATTCTTTCTTCGTTGAAAGCGCGAAAATATGTTTTAGTGGAAATTTGCATGGTTTCCAGAGGGGACAGATTACACTGTAATCGTTCTGTTGTCATTTTGCTTCTTTATCAAGATCTAAACGCTTCAATTGTTTAAACAGAATGATAAGAATTCCTCCACTGCGAAAAAATGTATTATTATAAAAATTATATAAAATTATGTTATAAATATTATTAGTAAGAGACAGATACTTTAACTTCAGTTTTATAAAATCCACGTGTGAAGGACAAGGACAGTTTTTCTGTGCCTCAATTTCACATGATTAGGATTGAAATATCTCTAACTGATTAAAGACAGATCAATAAAAATCGTTACGTTGAAGGCTATTTCGTGATAAAATAGAATGGAAAATTTATTTATTTAATTTTCTGTAATTAGGAAAGCATTGAAATATCGAAACGTGTCATCAGTCACTTTATTCATTTCCTGTCTACATCAGTCACGTACATTTAAACTTATTGTAACATTTTTCCCTAGAATCAGTGACCTATTGAAAATCGCAGTTGTCTACCCATTGTCATTCGTTTTACGTCTGAATATTACGTGTAAAATAAAAAATGCTTCAACAGTTTGAAAACGTTTCTGAAAAAAAAAAAAAAAAAAGAAAATACGACCAAAAACACGTGATTCATTCGCTCCTACTTTCCAATTCGTTGAAACCGCAGAGAAACCTTCCTCAAACGAAAAACGTCCCTGAAAATTCACCCTTCGTCTGCCTCGAATCATCCCCCTTCGGTTTCCTCAGGTTCAACAACAAATTTTTCCTCGAACAACGAAGTGAGCCAGAGGTTGTTCTCGTGGCCGGAATACGAGATCCGCGGACAGATCGACAAATTCCGCTCGTTTACGCGAAAATAATAGACGGCCAGGGGAATGGAAACTCGTCGTTTTGCTCGCCCTCCACCTTTGTCCTCTTTGAAAATCGTGCATCACGGGAACGTAGAAAATTGCCGTGGCAGTTGTATCGCGAAGTTGGCTTGTTTACACCGACCACGGAACAACCGGCACCACCTGGTGCACCGTGGGCGTCGCTCGCGCGTTGTTTGTTTGGCCGAAACGAAATAGAAACGGTGGAAGAGCGGCGAATCGTTATTTCGGCCATGATCCTGGAGAATCTGGCGCAGCCTCCTCTGGCGGAGGAATTGGAACGCGAGATTTACGAGGGCTGGTTTTTCGAACAGTTCCGAGACGATTTGTCATCCGCGTAGCTTTGAACGGTTGATCGCGACGAAGGTACTTCAATCAACGTCCGACAGAACTCGCGTGTTACAGGGTTGTCGCAGTAATCGTCAGATATTGTCGTTTCGTGGATCGTTATCAGTTCATGTACGGCGGATAGAAATTTGTTTCGTCTACTAATTGTTACGTATTGTATAATTATTTCGGATATTGTTGTATATTGTATAATTATTTTTGGATAATAATAACGCGTAGCTTTGAACGGTTGATCGCGACGAAGGTACTTCAATCAACGTCCGACAGAACTCGCGTGTTACAGGGTTGTCGCAGTAATCGTCAGATATTGTCGTTTCGTGGATCGTTATCAGTTCATGTACGGCGGATAGAAATTTGTTTCGTCTACTAATTGTTACATACTGTATAATTATTTTGGATATTGTTGTATATTGTACAATTATTTTTGGATAATAATAACGTATAACTAAAGGTAATAATCGAATTAGAAAGACTAGTAATAGAAAATGGTAATATAAGTTTGGAAATTTTAAAATTAAAACCACATTCAATTGGAATTTTTTTTTTTTTTTCTAAATTTATCGAAACAAATTCATTCAGATTAAAGATTAAAATAATTAAATAAAAATAATGAAATTATTTTAAAACAATATTTATATTTATTTCACCGTTTAATATCAGGTTCGTTCTAATACTTGTAAAGTATCGTCCTAATAAACTTATAACAGCGCGCACGTACATATGGTGTAAGTCTTGGTTTCAAGAGAAGGCCACACGCTTCCAAGAGAATCGTAGTTTACTTCGTAGTTTGCTTTTCAGTTTATCTTACTTTGCGCGTAGTTTACTTATTGTTCACTTCTCGAGATAATCGTGGTTTACTTTGCCCGAGTTCTTCGGACTAGTATCGAGTAGTAAGCCGAAAGTGTACAGCGACACATTTATTCAGTGATATGTAAGTGAAATTAACACAAGTTACTTTTTCTCGAGACCAACGTTGTCACACATGCTTAGATAATTAAATTTTTGGCCTCTTTTCTCATCCTAACCGTTCAAAATCTCTTGATTTCGTCCTTTATTTGTTATTCATCTTTTTAAATATATAATGCTAAATCCAAATCCAAATTCAAGATCTATTTAATACTCCAGAATTCCAGAATTGTTTTTTTTTTTTTTGGTCGTCAATTGACACCAGAACAGAAATGAGGGATTTCAATTCTGCTTTCTTTTTTACAAATTGCACAATTGTTTAAAAAATACTTTAATTCAAGTTTAAAATTAAAATTAATGTTTCTAAATTAAATAGAAGTATAGTTGTATACATATTTGCTTTTAATTATTGTCGTTTAAATCATAATGTTTAGAACGTGGATGTGCAGAAATATATAAAATATCCAAAGTATAATGATCGTTGTGACGCTTAGCGAGTGAAACATTCAAAAATCTGCCGTCTAATTAATAATTTATTACCTCTACTTTTTCAGAATTATTACTTAGAAGTTTGTTACTTCTATTATTTATTTACCCCTCATTGGAAACAATTCACGCCACGCAAATATTATTTTGTTGTTAAAAGTCATCAGTGAACAGGGAACAGTTTCGAATTTCAATATAATTATTATGATATTACAACTAAACTATTCATATAATGAAACGAAGATTTCGGCAAGTTTGATATAAAATAACTCACGCTGATTGTTTTATACGTCCCCTCCTCGCGCAAGATACCTCGAAACTTTATTAATAGTAACTCCACGCAGTTAACGTGCCAATAAACTAAATAACTCTTGAAAAAACTGAACGCTGGGGTCCAACATCTGCGCATGGTCGAACAACACATTTCGAAAGCAGGACAACCGAAGGGGGAAAAAAGAAAGATCAACTATTATTCCACGGAGCTGTTGTGCTTGTCGGTGGACAACACTTTTGCAAATATCAGTCGAACGTTCGATATTTTTCTAAACGGCGTCCGATTGATAACAGAAAGCAATCCGGCCCCGCCATTCTCCGCCCTCCGCCGCGAAACAAGATCTACGGCCAGCCGGAAAATAATGTCGTGTCGATTCGCTTGTTTATGGAACAGTTTATCCAGGAGACGACAGCCGCGAGCTTGCAACGCGAATTTGATTTCCCGGTTTTGTATATTTCACTCGGCAGCTCTTCTCCATCCCTTCTTTTCACTCCTTCTTTTCCCTCTCGCGCGATGACCCGCGGCAGCCGCCGACTAATTTTCACGCTTTGTTCCCCGCTCATATATTTTCGGATTAGCTTAATGAAAATCGCTTCGTCGAGCGTATTAATAAGGTTACAAGCGTCATAGGCATTTGCTCGGGGTTGAATTTTCCATTTTAAATCATCGAACCTCTCTCTCTCTCTCTGTCTGTCTGTCTGTCTGTCTCTTTCCGTCGTTGCAATGGTCCAACGGTACCATTATCATCAGAGACAGGCTCTGGTCAGCCAGTCGAGATAATTACAACGATCGAAGCATAAAGCGAAACGGACAGTGGACAAAGGGAAACGGAGACAGCGAAAACAGCCGAAGGACAAACATATTTCGAATGGAGGAACACGCCGAACAGGCGGACACGATGTGAAACGCGCTTGTGTGCACGTGTATGTGTGTGCGTGTGTGTGTTTGCGTGTGTAATCATTTTTACCGTCCCTTTATTTCCTTCGTTTATTTATTCCGCCGTTGTGCATCGATCGGAGATAAACGTCACAGAGGCTGCTTCATGAAAATATTCGGGAACGCTTCGTTCGCGACAAATTTTTTTTGTGTATTTTGTGCATCATCTCGGGGTGTGTATTGTGTGTCTTGTGTATTGTTTTTAGGGATATTCGAGCATTTGCGAATGAAGAATCTTCGTGCGAAACAGTCCGAAATTGGAATGACACCGGGATGATATCTGTTTTTTTTTTTATCGCGTTGGAAACGAATATGAAAATACGTGTAAAATAAAATAAAATGTGTGCCTCTTTAAAAGCCTTGGAATATTTGTTATTTAGTGTAGGTCACAAATTTTTAATTGTATAGATTTTCGGATGAAATTGTCAGTAACTGTTAATAGTGTCGAATTAAATGAATTATTGCAACGTAGACGATTTTTATTCAATTTTCGAGTAAATATAAATTTCTACGAAAGAGTGTGAGTCTTATCCTTATCTCGAACTAATCTTTCAGATTTAAGTGTTTGATTGCATACCAAATAACACACCTGTTGTGCATCAATCTTGAGAAGTAAAAATCATAAAACTTTAAAATGATAGTGCAATCTTCACCCAATAATCGAACGAAAGAATGGAACATTTCTGCGAAACGAACGTGAGAGAAAGAGAAATCGATACGCTTTCATACGGAAGGAAATAAATTACTAAAATAATATGATATAGTCGACGATATTGTCGCGTCGAAGTAGCTTTTAACGTTATGGAGCTTACTCTGCGGAGGAATCGTTTGGAAAAATGTGGCACGGTATTTTCCAACGGGTCGACTTCTGGGTCAGATCGATCGCTCCTTCCCTGGAAACTTTCTCTATCGAGCTCCCGGTTCCTCGAAGAGACGCGAAACTTTTAAAAGCATCGGCAGCCAGTGATAGGATCAAGTTCAATATGTATTTATCAATCCAAACGAAATTCAATGCCCGAGATTCGTTCCTTGGGGTTGAAATAATTCCTCATAAAATGGAGCGATACGCTCGTTTACGAGGCTCTGTGCAAAAGCAAGCATTTGATGCCAGATATTCGAATAAGCGTAACGATGAACTGTTTGAGTGAGTAATATTAGACTATTTGAATGATTTACAATGAATTACTAACGAATTATTCGAATGAATATTTCAATGAATTATTCGTTCAAGTATTAATGATTTATTCAAGTATTTATGATTTAGCTGTTTGAGCGAATAATACTAGACTATTTGAATGATTTATAATGAATTGCTCGAACAAATACTGACGAATCATTCGAATGAATTTCAATGAATTATTCGCACATGTATTAATGACTTATTTGAATAAATTAGAATAAACTAGAATTGAATAATTAACTAATAGTCATTCGAGTAAATAGCAGTGTATTGTATGAATTAAATAATACTGAATTATTCGAATAAATTGTAATGAATTACTCGAACGAACGATACTAAATTACTCGAGCAAACGATTCGAGTAATTCAAAATGATTATTGAATTATTCGAACAAATATTAATTGATCGTTTGAGCAAATAGCAACGTGATGTATGAATTAAATAATAGTACCGAATTATTCGAACAAATTACTCGAATGGACGATATTGAATTACTCGGGCAGACGATGCTAAATTTTTCGAATAAATATCGACTCATCATTCGAACAAATACTAGTTACTTATACAAAGAAACGGCAACATATTATTGAATTAAATAATACTGAATTATTCGAATTACTCGAACAGATACCCAATAAATTATTCAAATAAAGTATTAATTAAATACCAAATTAAATTATTCGAACGAATGCCAACGTGATGTATGAATTAAATAGTACCGAATTATTTGAACAAATTACGATGAATTACTCGAATGGACAATACTGAATTACTCGGGCAGATGATGCTAAATTGTTCGAATAAATGGACGAATCATTCGAAGAAATACTAGTTACGAATAAACGACGACATATTATTGAATTAAATAATACTGAATTACTCGAACAGATACCCAATAAATTACTCAAATAAATTTTAACGAATTATTCGTATAAGTATTAACGAAATACTAAATTAAATCATTCGAACGAATGCCAATGAATTACTCGAACACATACTAGTGATTTATCAGACGAAATATTAACAACTACTGTTCGAATAACTACAAATAACTAACAAACTGTGACTGAACACATGCGAAGAAAGTGACGATTAATTGTGACAGAATGTTGGAATAAAATGCACGTTTGTCCGGTGCGTTTGTTCGAGCAACGCCCAGCTGTGACCTTATCTGTCAAAACCGAGTGCGCCCGAGACGTAACGCCCTTTTATCCGGGAAATTTGACGCCGCGGCGGCGGATTGACGCGGACGAAGCGAAAGGACGAAAGCGTATCCATCGACGAAGACACCTGGAGCCCGGCGTCATTTTTTATAATAATTGTCAGGCAACGGTTGCACAGCCACGGGTTCGTGTACCCGTCATCGTCACCGCCGACACGTTGAACCAGCCGAGGAGATTGATAGACACGTTCGAAACGCTCGCGCGCGTCTCTCCTCTCTTTGAGCGAGAAGGAATAATCCGTCCCGTGGGACGGTCCCGTCCCGGCGAAATTTTCTTTTTTTTTTTTTTTTTGGCAAAGGAGACGAGGGAACAATGGAGTCCCGGAGATCCGCGACGATTTCTTTCAGACGACCTCGAAGCCTGGCTGGATCGATATTCGATATAGGACAGGCTCGAATAGGTTAGTGGGAGAAGGCACTGGCGGGTGATTGGATTTGTGGCTCCGAGTCTGTCCGATGTTATACGTCGCGATATCATTGTCACCAGACTGGCGAAGATCTGGCGAGTTAATCCTGCGAGCCTCAACATGAAACTAATTTAAAACAGACTTATTATTTCAATATTATAGTATATGGTACATATTATTATACAGTAGTAATAATAATATATATAATAATAATGCGAATGTTATTATTATATTATTATTATTACTGTATAATAATATATACTATATACTATATATACTATAATAACATTTCTATAATAATATATTATTACTATATAATTATTATATACAAATAATATAATATTATATTATATTATTATTATATATTATACGACACTTTAATACAAATATTATTATATATATATTATTACTATATAGTAATATATACTAAATATACTTTATTTATATTTATATATATTTTATTTATATTTTATTTATTTATATTTATATATATTTTAGTTATATTTTATTTATTTATGTTTATATACATTTTATTTACATTTTATTTATTTATGTTTATATACATTTTATTTGTATTTTATTTATTTATATTTGTATATATTTATTAATAGAAATGTATTATATTTAGGAATATATATATATATATATATATATATATATATATATATATATATGTTTCTAAAATCAATTATTTATCTTTTTTTCTAAACAGTTAATATCAGTTCGAAACATCGCTGCTTAATTTTTCACCTGATCAGTCTCGATCTTATTAATCAAGAAGCTGATGAATGCCAGGGGAATATTAGAAAGCAAAGGATCAAGACTTATTGTTTGAGTTGCTCGTTAATAGGGGGGGGGGGGGGAGCGTGTAATTCATCGCGGATCGATGAAAGTATGGAAGAAGGTGAGAAATCACGGGCATTCATGCCATTCGATGATGGACTGTTTTTCTGATGGAATATTCGACACTCGCCAATTTCTTTCGCGCAATCAATAGCCATTGTTCAGAATTCGCGTACAATTCGCCCGCGTGCTGGCGTGCCCCATCGCGGTCGCTATTGATTTCTCCACTCTCTCTCCTAGAGAGAGCCTCTCCAACCAATTCGTTCGACCTCTTCTCTCCACCCTTCTCTCTTGTCTCTCCCTCGCTTTTCTTCTTCTTTTCTTTATCCCATCTGGAGGAAATTGTGCAACATCCTAAACACTCGCTTCCTTAGGGTTATTGCACTCTTTTCTTATAGAGATATTGTAACGTTAATTGGGCCAGGTTGTACAGAGAAATTAATCGAAGTTAATTAATTATGGAACTGATCGTTTCGCGATCTTCACATTTTGCAAAAACTTGTCGACTCGTAGAGAAATTCTTGCATTACAGCGATGCTAAAATTTCGAGGACGCAGTTTTATTTTATTTTAGACTCGTCTGTTCATTGTATTATTATAGTCTGTACTGTTCACTATTAAGTATCAAAAACGCTCAGTGGAAATAAAGTTCCTCTGGTTTCTTAAATTAATATCTTAAAATTAGATTTGCTCGATTTCAGGTCATTGGTAACTTACCGCGTAATTTGGATGCCAATCAATGAAAACGACATGAGAATTTAATAAAAAATAATAGCAAAGAGGAAAATAAAAGAAATATTTTCCATTTCGCGTGGAGCACGTAAGGAAGATGGATATCCTGGAAGTAATAAATCTTCTTCGTGACTCTAATACTGTGAACATCCTAAACATCCGCTTCCTTCATTATTACACGCTTTGCTTATGAAATATTACGGTATTAATCGGAGCATTTGAAACTCTGGTGTATAAAAATAAAAAAAAAAACAAGGAAAAAGAAAAAAAGACGAAATAGAATGAAAAATAATTGCGAAGAAATTTTCTCCATCTTGTGTGCGAAGATTACGAAAAAGATTAATATCCTGCTGGTTTTATCTTCGTGATCTTTACACAGTTACTATCAAACATCCAAACAAGATTATCACGCGACGTATTTTCTACAAAATGTTCTACGGAAATTCAAGAATTCAAGCATGTGAAATCTTAATGCATGAACATTACGTTGAAAAGTTTATCATAGGGACGTTTAGTATTTGCTATCGCAAGAATATTCTTAGAAAAATCCAGATGTTTAAACTTTGATTATTCGATATTTAAAAAAGTGGAAGGAGAGATACATCGCATAAAAAAAAAATTTAAATTTATCACAGAAATATATTTAAAGCATTTATTTTGTACATTGTCAAAAGTCAGTCCTGCAAAAGTTAATATTTACTATGAAAATCCAAATGTTTGAACTTTGATTGCTCGTATTAAAAAGGTAGAAGGAGAAGTGCATAAAAAATGCGTAGACGTATCGCATAAAAAAATTCAAATTCATCATGAAAAATTTAATTAGCTAGATTTTCTACATATCAAAAGACATTCCTACAGAATATAATATCACAAAAATCCAAATATTTAAAAATGGATAGAAAATACACAGGCGTGTCGCATAAAAAAAAAACCCAAATTTATTATCACAGAAAATGTAAAGAATCTTTATACATTATCAAAGGATAACAATCCTTGTCAAAAGTTAATACTAAAAAATCGAAATGTTGTAAACTCTGATTGTTCATATTAAAAGATAGAAAGGAAAACGCGTAAACACGTCGCATAATGAGATTCAAACTGGTCGTTTGAAAATTTGAAGAACGTTCAGAGGGATCTCAATAGTAATAGGTCCTCACCGAGAGACGCTGATTACGCAGCCATTGCACGCGCGCGCGCCACCGTGATTTACGTTTCCAGACGCTCGCGAAATTCCGCATCGACGCGTCTTCCTCTTCCCAGTTGTTTGCACAGCCGTGAAAATTCGCCACGTAGGAAGAAGCAATTAGAAGCGTATTCGTAAAGCGTATTCGCGACGATTGCACGGCTCGGTCATCCTCCTCCCTTGTCGGTTATGCCGCCTCTGCTGCAGTTTCACTCGGCGCGCGTAATCTCGCCGAATGAAATGAATAATTCATCGACTCGGGAACAGGGGCGAAACTTGGTCCCAGCGAGGACCGAGCAGGGTTCAGCTAAAAAATACCAGCCGTTTGTTTGTTTCGTAAAATCGAATGGACCGTTCGGTCCTTCTAAACAGTTTGGCAAAGAGGCGAGAAGGTGTGAAAAAACAAGTCCGAAATGTGGAATGAAATTTTTTCACAAGAAGCTTTATTTTTGAGAAGATTGAAATTGAATTTTTCTTTTTTTTAGTATAATATACAGTGAAGAGCATAACTGAAAAATTGTTAATTTAAATATAACTATCTACTTGATCTTATTTCAGAGACCTTTACTTTGACAGTTTTCAGTTCGTTCTTTTTTTTTCTTTTTTTTTTTTTTTTACATCGTATAGCGGGTGAAAAGATATTTTCCTCTCAAAAGTTGTAAAAATTTAAACGCCTTTTTAAAAAAATAATAAAGAATTTGGAAGAAATCTCCTCTCTGCCACGACTCCTTAAAGCTCGCTATATAATTTTCTTTCACCATTTTATTGAACTTTGATTAAGATTCAACGACCAACAATGATTCGTATTTGATAAATTTCCAAATTGAATTTGACCTTCAATCGCTCCAACTCTCAGTTTCTCCTTCCTCGAAAAATTCATTTCCACGGGAACTGACTAATCGTCCTGTAAAAAAATTTCACTCCGCTATCTTTTTTCCTACAATATTTATTTTCATACGTAACCCCCTGTCCAGTATATAGAATTAGTCAAGTTTAATCCGCCAAAGCCACGAGAAATTTTCATATTTTTTTCTGAAACGAACGCACGGGGCGAAATTTAAATTTTATATATACACACGCGTCGTAAAGATACTAACCGAGATGAAATTAACAAAATAAACAGAACACGATCTCTGCGTCGCCCGCGGCTGAGAGAATCAAGCATACTCGACAAACTTTCAAACTCAATTTCCCCTTTCCTCACCCTCTCAGCTCCCCCTCTTTTGAAAAAAAAAAAGAAAAAAAGAAGACGACGAAGCATCGTGTGAGAAAATTTCGTGTCATATTTTCCTCGCTAGATTTTTCCGCGTATTCTTTTCTTTTTCACATATTCTCACCACTGTCAGATTCTACGTACATACGTATAGTCATTTGTCTTCTCGTTCGATCTCGTTCGATACAGTTAACCTTTTGCCCTGGAATGACGCGCCACGCACGTCGAGAAGTTTTTGTCCCAAAATTGCAATATTTTCTCAATTTTAAGGATATTTAAATGTAACCTAGACAAAACAAACAATAAATTTATTACTTCTCAATAATTTCTATTCAGTGATATCATACCGACAAGTTCGAAAAAGAAAGCGACGAATTATTGTATACAGTCACTCGTTATGGTCCGCAATCGTTGCCAGCGATTAACTTTTTGCGCTGGAATGACGCTCCACGCACGTCGAGAATTTTTTGTCCCAAAATTGCAATATTTCCTCAATTTTAAGTATATTTAAATGTAACCTAGGCAAAACAAATAATAAATTTATTACTTCTCAATAATTTCTATTCAGTGATATACCGACGAATTCCAAAAAGAAAGCGACGAATTATTGTATACAGTCACTCGTTATGGTCCGCAATCAGTTGCCAGCGCAAGTGGTTAAGGAAATTTTTAAAGATACGAAATCTCCTTTCCCCTCACCCCTCCTCTAGAGCGGAAAAAAACGATCAAACACAGACTTGTACTTCCACCGAGGATAATTCCGCTGAAATCAGCGGAGAAAGGAACAAAGGATGAAGTAACTTGGCTTGCAGCGAGGAAATTGGGTCTGTTTTTTGTTAAAGGGGGGAGGGAGAAAGATTTTTAACGAGAAAGCAGCGAGCGACGCGGGCGTTCTAGATGCATGCGCTTTCACGGTTGGTTTCCCAGGTAGCTGGAGATGATCCAGGAAAGAGTAAAGGGACAACTCTCGTTTCCCGGCGAAAGTAATTCGCGACAGACGGCCCGCGGCAAATTACTACTTTCGAGGACCGCGGGCTGGACTCGACCCGATTTGCGATCCCGCTCGTTCCCCGTAAGAAACACGGGAATATAATTAAGGTAGGTATAGAAACGATATTCCGCCCGGTTAAGCGGGTCTATTATCTCGCGAATCGAGAAACGATCTCTCCTCCCTGCTTGCAACCGGTTAACGATACAGTTAGCGTGTTTCTTTCTATGAAAGTTACGATCACTGTTTAAATTTATTTATATATATGTATATAATTTTAAATTAATATACTTAAATAAAGTTTTATAATAAAAATATATTTTAGTAATAATTAAAAATTAATAATATTATTTGTAGTTTAGTAAGTAATGGAAACGATTTGTTTTTAATATAAATAAGTAAAATTTATTTTGTACTTTTTGCATCAGAGTTAATTAATTTATTTTGATAATTTTAATTATCTCGAAAGTAAATGATCTAAATATATTACTTTTTTTGTAAAATAAAAAAAATAAATATATATTTAGAAATTAAATGTTTGTCGTATTTATTAATATCTAGTTTTTTTTTAAATAAATGTAATTTATATATAATACTATTAATCAATACGTATCGACACCGCGGTGTTTCGTACTTTGAATCGCGTACTTTAAATATTGTAATTTAAATACTTAATATTTAATCATACTTTATGTACTTTATAATATAAAATATTAAATTATTATATTACTTTATAAATATTGTATTCGCCGTGCTCGCGAGGTGTTTGAACTTTCATTTAAGGAAGAGGAGAAAGGGAAAGGAAACAATAGGAATGTAGGAAACGTAGAGAGAAAAAGATGAAAGAAAGAAAAAAAAGTATAAGACTAAAAAAGATAGGAAGAAATAGGAAGATGAATAAAAAAAGAACATTATCGAAGATAATAAGGAAGAACATACATGGAATGAAGGGAAATAGGGAAGCAAAGGAAGGACAGAGAAACGAGAAATATAACGAGATATTTTAAATTACGACACTGTGTTTGCTATATTCACGAAATATTTGAATTTTCATTTAAGAAAGAAGAGAAAGCAGAAGAAAAGGAAACGCTAGGAAGGTTGGAGATAAGAAGATTAAAAAAAAAGAAAAAGGAAAGAGACAGGCGAGGAACAGAAGAAAGACATGAAAAGTAATTGGAAAGGAAGATAAGAAGGGATAATTAGGAAAGGGAGAAAACAAGAATTTAAAAGAAGCGAAATTTACTTGATAGGAAGGAGAAAAGAAAAGGGGCGGGACAAAACCGTCGAGTAGGAAAAAAAAAAGAGGTAAAGAACAAAAGGAGAAAAAGGAGGAAATTTATTTAAGGGAAATAAGGAAGGAAAGAAAGGGAGAGGAAAACAACAGACTGAGGGAAGAGGGATCGAGAGGAAAAACAAGGTGGAAAAATAGACGAAAGAGAAAGAAAGTAAGAAAGAAAGAAAGAAAAAAGCGCCATCCTTTTCATCCTGTTTTTAACCACGATCCCAGACAGAAGACGGCTATTCGATTCGACATTAGAAGTCGACGACTTAAAAAGAAAATCCACCCGGGAAAGATTCTCCGGCCGATGGCAATTAAGGTGTCGGACGGTTTAACGGGAAGAACGTTTCTTTGGCAATTAGAGGGGTGATCTCGCCGGCCGATATCCACCGAGACTGGCGATCGATAAAAAAAAAAAAAAATCTTACTGGCTCCGATTCCTATCTCGAACGTTTCTCCCTGTGGATGCACTTTCACCCCTTGGCAAAGGGTTGCTTTGCTCCCTCCTACGAATAAACTACGAATTCAAGGATCTTGTCTCCGGGGATCTGGGATCTTGAAAATCTCTGGAAATTAGCTCGTTTCAAGTAATATTCATTTGGAAGAGAAATTCAAATTGGTTCTGCTTTCGTGCATTCGAGATACATTCGTATTTGATGAAAATGATTTGCGAGTAAATTCTTGCTATCGTCAGACTGTGGATTTTTGTGCATTTCTGAAAGATTTGCAACGCGCACGATATGTAGAAATACATAAAATATTTAAAATATATTACTTGTGATATTGAATCCTTCAGAGATAATTTGATATAATAATTCGATATAAATGTTCGATACAATAATTCGTTGATAATTCGGATTTTTTGTTATGACTTTGTTGTGAGTTGTTATGATATTACGTTCGATATTACAATCCGTTGGCAATTTGGATTTCCCGATATTTCTCACAATTCTTTTTAAAATAGTCATAGCGAAAAATCACCTGCTACATACCTATTGATATATCGTTTATACATGGAAGCTAAGGTTCAAAGATCGATTTGTGTGAGTTATTTCCCATTAAAAATATAGTTTTTGTTTCTATATTTTTCACAGCTACCTTTAAATGGATATTTAGCACGTTGCATATTGATCTCGATTAAGAGAGGGATGTTTCTCGATGAAAATGACCAGTGTCGTGCAAACATACTCTTGTCACCATAAACCTTCGGCCAATGGAACCAAGTTTAATTACACATTATTTTACGTACACGAAAGTTTAAATTTACATAAACGTTCGGTTTATCGCGATTCAGCGATCACTGTCAGCGGTGTTAGTTACCTGACTACCAGGCTGATCTAATAAGAAAGAATCTAATAAACGTAGGTTTAAGTCGTCACGTGAAAAAAGAAAAGAAAAAAAAGGAAAAAAAAGGAGACGTGGAGATATGGTTTCGAATTTTCCCGGGGTTCAGGCGACGCAATTATGTCCCCGTGAACAAATTGGGCTCGTAATTGGACCGGATGAAAAAAGATGCTGCGTAGAGTCTACGGGACGATTAAGTTGCGGTCATTTACAACTGCGTCCGCGTGGAATCTAACGGGGAAAAAGCTGCAGTTTGCATTTCGTGCACGCGAATGGCTCGCGGTTTATTCAAAAGGATCAGTCGCGCTGTTATAAGCACGCTTTAGCCGACGTTGTAGGAACAATAACAGTCGAAATGAGGATCATAAGCTGAACCAATGATTACAAAAGATTGTCGACAATTCAAACTGACACAGCTCGTCTCGTATATTAAAGCGTCGATTAAAAATTAAACGCTCACTTTGACGATTGTCCAATTTTGTCCGTTTTTGAAAATGATTTTTACATTACATCAATTGGTTCCTGTCGTTTTTTTTTTTAAGATCAATGGAGACTTTTATCATTAATATTCAGTGTTAGTAATAGCGACATCGACTGGTGTTACTTTATGCGACAATTTTGTTTCTCAAATTATTGTACATTATTGTACCGGATCATGATATTCAGTGTCGTAAATATTTAACTTTGTCCTTTGTAAATGATATGACAGCCTCCACTTAGAAATCTTAGGACAAGTACTATATTTGTATAATAAAATGCAAAATATGAATTATGTACGAATGAAGAGAATATTAACAATAGAAGTTACACAATATAGAAGTATAAGTTATATATATACAGTGTGAATTATTGTATTGGCAATAAACATAAAATATACAATAGAATGAATATAAAGCATACTTTGCACAATAAAGACTCTGTTAATATGTTAATATATTATTGTACATTTTAAAATATTTTACAAAACATATATACACGATAATCCACGATAAGTACTGAACATTAGAAATAAAAGTGTCTTGAAACTTTCAAGTGGAAGTGAAATTGAATTATGCCACAGATATCCAGTTTTTTTTTTCAATAAAAAAAAGTATAAAGCACGAAATGCTAAAAAATAAATTCTGTTCCAAATAAAAATTAAAAGCGATTCAATTTCAAATGTACATAAAATTACAAAAATTTATAAATTTGTACAATCGAAATAAAGTACAAATTCATAAATCTTCACAGTCAAAATAATTAAATAACCGTAAACACCATCTTACGAGTGCAATCGCTGTCAGTTTATTACGATGTTAAACACAAATTAAAGGAAAATTGGATCCGTGTTTGCCGATTTATTTTACGTCCTCGCGGTGGCTCGCGAAAAATTCGCGTGATCGAGGCACTTAATAACGCTGACCCCCTCCGATCAGGTAGGTTCCCCGAAAGGATCGTGCCGAGTGTCTTCGACGCTCGTGGTAATTGAAAACGTCCGCGGGACAAGCGGAAAAGCCTAGGTCTTCAAAGGAACGTCGACGATCGAGCATCCACGCACCGATCAACGGTCGAGAGCCAAAGTCGGCAGGAGGATTCCAAAGGGTTCGAAAGGCTCGATAATTGATTAACGTCCCATTTTCCTTTGTGGCTTCTTTCCACGATGAACCCGTCAAACAGGGGGGAGGGAACCGCGGACGGAAGAGGCGAGAGGGCACTGTGCTCCCGTTTCGTCTGGTTCAAAGGGTGCACGGACGCGAAAGGTCTTTCCTTCTTTCCGGATGCATCGCCCCGAGCGGCAAACATTGTGCTTCATGCAATCTCCGCCTGCTTTTTTAACGATATTATCAATTGTTAGAGAAAGAGAAAGGGGAGTATTCTTATCGCGTTTGTCTGTCATTTTTACGCTGACAGAAGGAGTTACAGTGTTCGATTGTTTTATCTCTCGCGCGTTTCTCTTTCTTTGAACGTTAAGCCCCCCCACCCTCGCCTCCCAGAGGCCACGTGGCTTATACATGCAGAAATAGAAAATTATTTCTCCGTATCTTTTGTATTGTTTTACTATACCATCGTGAAATGAACGATGTGAAACTGGGAAATAAGGCGAAATAAGGGAAGCTTATGAGCAGTTTTCAGTGATTTCTTAAGGGGTCAAGCAGATGGTACGAGTTATTACGATTGACCAGAGTGATAATAACCTGTTAATTGATAATATTGGACAATTTTGTAACTTCATAATTTTTCGTCAATGGCAATTTCGTTTGTTTAATTATTAAACTTGTTAATATTTGATACAAACGAATAGAGATATAGAAAAGAATAGAAATATAACACTAGTAACTTATAAAATTTGTAAGCAATAAATCTATGTCGTTAATATCCATTTAAATACAGTTATAAATTATTATGATATATTGCAAATATATATAATTAAGTTTTATCTAATTTATGAAATAATTTGTAACACGTATGTTACAAATTATATATATGTTATAAAATTATTATATATATAATTTGTAACAAAATTTAAATTATATATATGTTACAAATTATTTTCGTCAATGGCAATTTCGTTTGTTTAATTGTTAAACTTGTTAATATTTGATACAAAAGAATAACACTAGTAACTTGTAAAATTTGTAAGCAATAAATCTATGTCGTTAATATCCATTTAAATATAGTTATAAATTATTATAATATATTGCAAATATATATAATTAAGTTTTATCTAATTTATGAAATAATTTGTAACACGTATGTTACAAATTATTTTCGTCAATGGCAATTTCGTTTGTTTAATTATTAAACTTGTTAATATTTGATACAAAAGAATAACACTAGTAACTTGTAAAATTTGTAAGCAATAAATCTATGTCGTTAATATCCATTTAAATATAGTTATAAATTATTATAATATATTGCAAATATATATAATTAAGTTTTATCTAATTTATGAAATAATTTGTAACACGTATGTTACAAATTATTTTCGTCAATGGCAATTTCGTTTGTTTAATTATTAAACTTGTTAATATTTGATACAAAAGAATAACACTAGTAACTTGTAAAATTTGTAAGCAATAAATCTATGTCGTTAATATCCATTTAAATATAGTTATAAATTATCATAATATATTGCAAATATATATAATTAAGTTTTATCCAATTTATGAAATAATTTGTAACATGTGCGCGTGTCACAAATTGTATGTATGTGACAAATTATTTCGTAAATTAGTCTAAAAATTTATTTATTGCAATCCATGACAAAGTTTGACATCTCGAGTACACAATTACTGATCCATTCTTTTTCTTTGACTGTTGCAGGTAGGTTCTCTACATTCTGTCACGTGTGTTTTGGATCGTTGACTCTCAGAAACGAAATTCTCACTAATTAATCGTTCTGTCGATAATCTTGCACAAGTATCAGTAAGTTCCTCAAATATTTACAGAGTAGTGTACAAAGCAATCGCTTTAGATTCTCATTTGTAAATTAATTAACGAAACGCTACCATCTCTAGAGAAACGTAATTAGTAGGTTGGTTAAAAAGTAACTGCGTTTCTCTGTGTGCAAATGAAAAACGCGATTGTTCACGAGAAACGAAAACTTTATTAATACATTGACTGTTTTATATATTGATTATCTTTTATCACCTTTCAGGTAACTTTATTCCACAAAAGTTGTGGATGTGAATAATTCTAGCATAAATTCTGACACTGTCGCAATTCATCGAGTAATTTTTCATGAGCTTACAGTACAGCAAGTTTTTTCCCTTTTTAGAAGTAGCGTTGCAAAATACGACGAAAATTTGATTTTTCATTTTGAAATCGAACGAAATCGTGCGTTCCCCTAACTCAAGTTTCGACGATCAGCTGTCAGATTATTGATGAGTTCGCGGTTTAAAATGTACTTTGTACACATGTACGGTCGTCTTTTAAGACAATTTTAAAAAATGCGACTACTTTCCGGCCAAACCAGTATCATTCTCTCGTACGTCTATTTATATTTACATTCAAACGTAGCCGCGGGAGTTAAAGCGATAGAGCAGATAGATACCTAAATTTAGGGTAATTAGAAGTTCCAAGAAACCGAGTCAAAGTTCGAGGGCTGCATCGGGAAACAAGGTTTCTACGGCGCGACGCGGCGGCTCGTTTCGCGATGCTTTTAGTCCGGTGAAGTATTTAAAAGCTTGCCAACGAAGAAGCCAGCGGAGCCACGATGAAAAACGAGGCCGCTTACGTTCCCACTTTGAATATTTCGTCGACTCTAACGAATCGATCAGATTCCGGGTCTTTCCATTTTCTGTGTCAAACGTTTCGCGGCCAACGAAAGTATTTCGATACTTTTATAGTATGGGGGCGTATAATGTTACCGTACATGTGAAACACAAAATAAAATTTTTATTTAGTTCCGCATTCACACAGAAATATGATTGGTACGATTATTTTGGTAAAATTATTCTTTCAAGTGTGTACCTGTTTTCTTAGTAACTTCTCATTCAGAGATTGTCTATTTTTCCTTTCGGTATTTCTGAAACAAATTTGATTGATCAATTTGTATACTAATATAAATTAATATTAATATTAAATTTAATAAATTAATATTAATTATAAATATTATATTATTCATTATTGATAATTATATTATTATTTCTAATAATATATAATAATTATATTATTCTCTATTCATCTTCATAATTATATTATTATTTCTATAATATTTATATTATTCTAAGATAAATTATGAAAATTATTATTATTATAATATATGTGTGCTGCGTTATTACATCACTCGTCGTATCAATGTTTAAAACCTTCTTCTCCTAACAAATATTTTCACGCGCCGTTTTAAAATTAAGAATTCTCCGTTTATGAATTGTATGTATATGATTTAAATTCAACGTACACTATCTTTTCGAAAAAGTGACTCGATGTGAGACGGCGTATAAAAATACAAAGAAAATTAAAGAAGAAAAGAGAATAATAAAAATGTAATATAAATATTAATTGAATAAGAAATATATTTAATGTTTCGAGCATGTTGGCTTGTTCTCGAATTTTCCCTCTCTTGTAACGTTTATATTTTTATATGTTGTTGGCTTTTACACAGTTTTCTATGATTTGATTAATCTCTTTTCATGCACTTACGATCAGCAAACATTGCAGGCCACCTAGTACAAGGTGGCCACTGAAAGACTGAAGAGTTTGAAAAAGTCAAAACTTGTTCATTCGCGTAATACTGAAAGAAATTCATTAATTATATTTCCAAATGAAACAATAGACACTGAAAGAAAAACGTGTGTTTTGCAAAAGTGTTATTTTTGTTTTATATGTCAGTGACCGTGTATCCTGTATAATTAAACGCAACGAAAGATATAACAATTACAACGACCTACGACAATGATCTACATACATACATTTCTTCGTTCTTGCGGAAATGATCGAAAACGATAGCACGCGTAACGACCGAATTCGAAGGCTCGAGTCGCCGGGCGATTTTTAAACCGGCCACCTTATTTCGTCAGAGGCGAGCCACTCGAATCCGAACACTCGCGCCGGAGCGAATAATAGCTTGATGGTGACTCATGGCGCCAGAGGATTACGACTCGGAGTTATTTTCACTCTCGATTCTCGCCTCTGTTTCTGGCCCGGTTCTCGCGATCGCTGCCACCCGATCCCGGAAAACGCGTTCGTCCTTCTCCTTCTCGGTATCTTTGCGACAGTTTAACGATCTGATCTGGGAAACCAGACCTCCCTCGTGTAGGAAGCGTCGTTTCCGTCACGGTTTGCCGACAGTTTTGAGCGGAAAGTGACACTCGACACGGCTCGGCGACTCGATTGCTCGTGTCTTCCATTTTTTTCTCGTCTCGATATTTACGCGAGATGTGACGAGATGTTTATGGCACGATGTTGATAAGGATATTTATATACCTAGAAAAATTACCATAGAAAACATCACGCATCTGCTGGATTTCAAATCAGTTCGAAGGGTGTCGAGGATTTTATTTCTCTCTTTCTTGTAAAATGCCACAAACATTTACTCAGAAAACTCGTAGTCCCGTCCCTCATCTTTTCGATTTAATTTCGTCCCTTGGTGTCGAATATCAACAACTAAATTTGCAAATTCTTTCATTTACGGTAAATTCACTGAATTTCTATTCAATTGCACATAATCTGCTCTCTATTCAATTTTTATATCTTGATCTGACGTTTTATAAAGTGAAACGCGCCAAATTGACAACTGACGGATTAGAATTAGCCTAACAAGAGACAACTTTCTATTCAAAATAATTTCTCTATTTCCATGAGTTGTCGTAGATTATTAGTATAAATTTCTATCATTTTTAATTTTTTTTTTTCTTGTCACTGTTTCTTTCGTTTGGATTTTACGAATTTAGAGAATCCGAAGAAATTCGTGTGTTTATAACATTATAAACTTAATCTTTAATGAATAAAAGAATAAAATAAATTTATTTGTTAATGAGCTAACTTTATAGCCGCAAATTTACTTTAGTCACTACTAGCTAAAGCTATTTACGTTCTTAGCTTCGAATGTTTGTTAAATTTATTTACTGGAAGACACAAGCAAAAAGTCACGAAACGTGACTATGTATATACATAAATATATATATAATTATGTATCAAAAAATATCGGAAATATTATATATATATACCTATATATAATTAAATACTATATAATATAGTATAATATATATATTGTATTATATAGTATTTAATAATATATATATATACATTATATAATACAATATATATATTATATTACATTTTCGATATTTTTTAATATTAATAATAAATGTATTATATAATATAATAGTCTATAATATAGATACACTATATAATACAATATATATATATTATATTATACTTCCGATATTTTTTAACATTTAATAATATAATATATATATCGTATTATATAATATAATAATATTACAATAACTATTAATATTAATAATAAATGTATGATATAATATAATAATAATATGTACTATTGGAAATAACGACTGTGCAATGACACTGTATAAGAAAAATGTGTCTAATCGACACGAAGGAAGTTAAGATCAATCGATCAAAAATGAAAAACACGGTGCACCTAAAGATTAAACGCATTCGATCACTTCTCCGCGCGTGTTTCGTCAGAGTATTTCCAGTTCGATCTCTAGCCCGATTCCCACCTGATTAACCTGTTAATTCCGTCGTGTCGTATTGCGAAAGTTCACCCCTTTTACGATCATTTGCCTCCCCATAGACACCACTCATCCTCTCTCTCTCTCTCTCTCTCTCCCTCCCCTCGCTACACTGAAAGCGTTTTGTTCGTCGCGCTCGTTACAAAAGCGAGATGAACAAAGGGGTTGAACGAGTGGTGTTATCGCGACAGCGTCGATATCGATATCGTTATCGAGTGGCCGCGTAACGAGACTGAAGGGGACTCGTTCTCCAGTCGTTTTGCGTAATTCAGCGAAATTAGCAAAATTGCTGCCGATCGGAGCGACTCTCTCTCTCTCTCTCTCTCTCTCTCTCTCTCTCTCTCTCTCTTTCACGCCGTAACTTTCTCTTGTCCCTGTCCATTTTAGTGGAAATACGTTGCCATCGTCCCTTCGCCGATCAGTTCCCATTCCACGAGTGACGTGTCGCCGTGCAGATTTTCCCCCTCGTGAAGAGCGAACGAGAATCGATGGGAACAGATGGGAACGGATGGAGGTCCATGGGATGGAAATGGGATCGTCAGGATAGCCGTGAATAAATCACGCGCACGATTAATAAAGATGAAGTTTCATTTTTCGGGAAAAAAGGCAGCGGGGAAGGTGTTACTGGCGCGTCGTTGTGTTTGTTTGTTGAACTAATTAACAAACGGAGAGAGGTCCGTCTGCGTTGAATTTCACATTGTTTTCACGGCAGTTTTCATGGGGGGGAGGGGGGGGGGAGCAGGCAGGTTCGAAGAGGCAAAGACGCGCTGAATGTACAAGCAGCGACGTGTAAAATGGTTCAAAGTGTAATGCTCTTTGCAGTATTTACTAAATAAAACCAGCATTCTGCTTCTAGCCTTTTCAATTGTATTCGGTATGTTCAGATTCAATATTTGTTACGCGAAATACGCAGTAAGTATCTGCAATCTGCTTATCGTTTCGCAGCAGCGAATGCAATTTCACAAAACAAAATAATACCGTGTTTCGGCAACTGTTGCGTAGCAGATTAACGTAGAAGCTTTATGAGCTTGTATAAAAGGAAAATATTGTTGCAGCTATTTAATCTGGGAACTAAAAATTATTAATTAAACAAATTGTTTGGCATTGTTTGTAATATTGACAAAGTATAAGATGGGCCAATAACGTAATTCTGTTGTTTCTTTTTGAGACTGTGAAAAATTATAAAAAACATAAAAAAAGTTTTTTAACAAAAGAGTATTTAGTACAAAGGGGGCTGTGATATGATTCTTTTGTAAATGGAGGGATTTTCGAGATTTATTGCGTCGATATTATCCACAAAATAAGCTATTTTATATAATTAAAATGATATCAATAATTAATTAAATTTTAATGATGAAAGCATAATTATTATGATTAAAATATAAATTAATACATAATAAAATTTAAATTCGAGCCTATCATTTATTTTTGACAAACTAATTGAACAAATGAAACATAAAAAACTCTTGTCTTTTGCACGAATAGAGTACAATATAATATATGTTTAAAACTATGCATAATGACTATAATATCCATATAGATACTATATATATAGACATTATGTATGTAGATACTACGTGTATAGACACTATGTATGTAGATACTATGTATATAGACACTATGTATATAGATACTACTTATATAGATACTATGTATGTAGATACTACGTATATAGACACTATGTATATAGGTACCATGTATATAGATACTATGTATGTAGATACTACGTATATAGACACTATGTATATAGGTACCATGTATATAGATACTATGTATATAGACACTATGTATATAGATACTACTTATGTAGACACTATGTATATAGATACTATGTATGTAGATACTACGTATATAGGCACTATGTATGTAGGTACTATGTATATAGATACTATGTATAAAGATACTATGTATATAGACACTATGTATAAAGATACTATGTATATAGACACTATGTATATGTATACACTATGTAGACTATAATATGTGTATAAACTGTGTATAATATTTTGACACATTCGACAGAGAAACTAAACTTTCAGAATCTTTCGTGTTGCACAAACAACGAAGTACACAACTTTTGTTCGGCAGTTCACCTTCGTCGATAATTGAAAAAATTGAACATTTGAAATATTCTTGGCGACGTATCTTGAAGAAATTCGCTACGTGACGAGCAACGTGCCTCGAATCCGAATAATTGTCCCGCGAATCAGAGGATCGAAGGGCAAAGGTGATTCGGCAAGATCGTTGATGACCGGCTTCGAGGCTAAATGGATTAACGAGATGCTGAGCTATTAAAGTTCACGTAATCTTGTAGGCTGGCTATTATCGAGCGAGCCGGCCCCCGGTTCATGAAATTACGATTCTTGATAATTAGGATCGATCGGGGGGCTGGTAAACAGCAGCCACCGCGCTGATTTGCGAATTACGAGGCGAACGTGCGCAGGCATATTATTACAAACGGCCTGTTTGTCTCGCGATCCGGTCTCTGATGCGATTTTCCACTGGAGATGCGCCGTGCCGTTGTTTCACAAGACATTTAACTTCACAAACGTACAAGTTCCTCCATCTTCTCCATCGTCGAGATTCTAATTTCAAGTTATCCTCGAAACGCTCTCCACTTTTAACGTTTTAAATCGTCAGAGTGGAAATAAATCCCGCGTGACATTTGCCGAGTTGATTTTCGTCAACGAGACACTGTGACATTTAATTCCGCGCACGCGAAGTTTTAAACACTTGGATGTTGTTCTCTTGAAACGTTTCTCTCGAAGAAAATGAAAAGATGAGGTTCATCTGTTGAATCGGCGGTGAACATCGATACCGCGTACGTGAAATTTCAATGGTTGAAAGGTATCGTTGTTTTTCTTGAGGAAGTTATCGTTTCTCTCGAGGAACATCAGATGAAATTAGTTATTTGTAGTTATTTGTTGCTGTAAGGAGAAGCTCTGTTATTTAAGGTTAGAAATCACGTTAGACACTAGGAAAACTCAAATTTTGGATTTAAAAATCCAAAGGTGCGAAAGTGAAATTAGACTGTGAAAATTCGGTGATCAAACGATCGCACGAAAGTCTCCAGAGTGGAGAATTTTGGAAAAGAACTGGCGTTCCGTTGGAGAAATTTAGAACTTTCAAAAATCCTCTTATTTACCAATCAAAAGTCACGTTGGACCAGGGAAGTTTAAGAATTCAAGCGTTCAAAAGTCTTAGAATGCAGAAATCAATTTAAATAATGAAAACTCGATGATCCAAAAGTACAAGAAACGATCACACGAAGCTTTCCAAAGTGGAGGATCGGTGAAGAAGAATGACGTTCTAGAAACCCTGTTACCCAAGATTAAAAACCACATTGGAGTAAGAAAATTCGAAAATCCAAGCATGCAAAAATCCAAGAATGCAGAAATCAAATTAAATCATGAAAGTTCAATGATTCAAAAATACAAGAAACGATCACACGAAGCTTTCCAAAGTGGAGGATCTGTGGAGAAGAATGACGTTCTAGAAACTCTGTTACCCAAGACTAAAAACCACATTGGAGTAAGAAAATTCGAAAATCCAAGCATGCAAAAATCCAAGAATGCAGAAATCAAATTAAATAATGAAAGTTCAATGATTTAAAAATACAAGAAACGATCACACAAAGCTTTCCAAAGTGGAGGATCGGTGAAGAAGAATGGCGTTCTAGAAACCCTGTTACCCAAGATTAAAAATCACATTGGAGTGGGAAAATTCGAAAATCCAAGCATGCAAAAATCCAAGAATGCAGAAATCAAATTAAATAATGAAAGTTCAATGATTCAAAAATACAAGAAACGATCGCACGAAGCTTTCCAAAGTGGAGGATCTGTGAAGAAGAATGACGTTCTAGAAATCCTGTTACCCAAGACTAAAAACCACATTGGAGTAAGAAAATTCGAAAATCCAAGCATGCAAAAATCCAAGAATGCAGAAATCAAATTAAATAATGAAAGTTCAGTGATTTAAAAATACAAGAAACAATTACACGAAGCTTTCTAAAGTGGAGGATCGGTGAAGAAGAATGGCGTTCTAGAAACCCTGTTACCCAAGATTAAAAATCACATTGGAGTGGGAAAATTCGAAAATCCAAGCATGCAAAAATCCAAGAATGCAGAAATCAAATTAAATAATGAAAGTTCAATGATTCAAAAATACAAGAAACGATCGCACGAAGCTTTCCAAAGTGGAGGATCTGTGAAGAAGAATGACGTTCTAGAAATCCTGTTACCCAAAATTAAAAACCACATTGGAGTGGAAAAATTCGAAAATCCAAGCATGCAAAAATCCAAGAATGCAGAAATCAAATTAAATAATGAAAGTTCAATGATTCAAAAATACAAGAAACGATCGCACGGAGCTTTCCAAAGTGGAGGATCGGTGAAGAAGAATGGCGTTTTAGAAACCCTGTTACCCAAGATTAAAAATCACATTGAAGTGGGAAAATTCTAAAATCCAAGCATGCAAAAATCCAAGAATGCAGAAATCAAATAATGAAAGTTCAATGATTCAAAAATACAAGAAACGATCGCACGAAGCTTTCCAAAGTGGAGGATCTGTGAAGAAGAATGGCGTTCTAGAAACTCTGTTACCCAAGATTAAAAACCACATTGGAGTGAAAAAATTCGAAAATCCAAGCATGCAAAAATCCAAGAATGCAGAAATGAAAGTTCAATGATTCAAAAATACAAAAAACGAAGCTTTACCCAACTGACATTCCCGTTGGAGTGGGAAAATTCAAAAGTCCCAGAAATCAAATTAAACAATGAAAACCCGATGATCCAGGAATACAAGAAACGAAGCACTCTAAAGTGGAGAATCTGTTAGAGGGAACTAAACGTTCTAAAAATCCCATTACCTGAGAAAATAGGGAGATTTCAAGAAAACGAAAATCCAAGAATGCGTGGAAATTCGAATGTGACGATTCGAGGCTGTAAGAAACGACAACGAAATGGTAATTTCTTTCGGGAGGGATCGAGATAAAAGGAATCGCGATCCAGATCGAAGGAATTCGGAAGTCACTATCGGAGAATCCTATCTTCGCGAAAGCCAAAAAAAGAAAAGGATGAAAAAAAAAAAAAAAGAACTAGGCGACGATGGGTGGAAAAGTCTGGAAACGCGAAGAAGGGAAGAAGGGATATCGCGTTCCGGCTAGAGACACGGCGAGATTGCATTGGGGAAGTTCCATCGGAGCGGACAGGTGATCGAAGTCTCGAGGTCTGGCAAACAGTCGCGACGAACCTGGCTACCTGGACAAAAGGAGAACAGCGGGGAGAAATTAGACCAGTGGAAGCTCTCTGGAGGGAGAGAGAAGAACGCTTTCGAGAGAGAGAGAGAGCTGACCTGAGGGGGATCGATCGAAATCTCACGGAAGAATGGCACGTGGATCGAAGAAAGACGGCTGGCAACGATTTCGCGTTCGAGTGAACAGAAACGAGACGGAAATGACTGCGCGAAGGCGAGGAGAGCAGCTTGCAGTGAAGAAGAAGAAGAAGGTGGGGAAGGGGGAGAGCGGATAGCAAGTTATGAGGCTGTATTTATCCCGGCTTAACCTACGACCGACCTAGCTGAACCTTCCTGAAACACCGGAGTCTTCAGGCTCGAAGTCGAGCCACTATGGAAGCTGGAAGAGAGAGACAGAGAGAGAGAGAGAGAGAGCTATCTTTCGGATCCGAATCGAAATCCTAGGCGAAAGGGACGAAGAGCCACGTTCGAAACTAGTCCGGAACTAACCGTTCGTATAAATTTGTGGGGATTCGCCGGCGTTCGGGTGTAAGAGAGATATGGCGGCCACGGCCAACAGAGGCCTCTCGTCCGCTTGTCCCATAGCCTTCTTCCGGTTCGCGCGCGCCCCGTGCCGACGCGAGTCCCGCCGCCATCGCTGTGATTTGCTCGATCGCGGTTTCGCCGAACTTTATTCTGTCATTCTTTTTATTTCACGAGGGGATTTCTCTTCAGAGCGAAAGCTTCTTTATTGGAAGGCACGCATTCCTCGATCGAGCGATGTCTTCGTTCGAACGTTTTATTTTCTTAATGGATCGCTTGTTGTTGGGATACATTGTTTCTGATTTGCTGTTGCGACCGTTTTGTTCTCTGAATCGAAACATCCACCATTATGTTTTATTTTCTGAATGGAATATATTGTTGCAAACATGTTTATTGTTATGAACGTTTTATTTTCTGAATGTCTATTGTTGCAAAAATCGTTTATTATTATGAACGTTTTATTCTCTGAATGGGACATATTGTTTCAAACGTGTTTATTATTATGAACGGTTTATTTTTTTGAATATTTGTTATTAGAATATACTGCTGCGAATGTGTTATATTATAAATGTTATTTTATTCTTTTGAAGTGGAACGCACGCTATTGGAATCTATTGCTAATCTTTTATTCTCTAGATGGAATACTCGCTATTAGAACATAATAATATGATGAAATATATATTATTCAAATTTAATAATTATTGTATAATCAATGGAATATATACAGAATATAATATGATAAAAGAGAATCTATTATATATAAAATATTGTATAATACAACAAAATATATATTATAACTAATAATAATTTAATAATAATAATTTAACTGACTAATTTCTAATTGAGAGAGTTATAAAGCACTGATATTTTATATTAAAAAATAAAATATCTTTTGTCAAATTCAATATAGTTGCTTTGACATACGACGGATTTTTCACCTTAACAAGATTTTTGCAAATTCCTCCAATAGAACGCCATTTTCTTTCACAGATTCTTCGCTCTAAAAATCTTCAAATTTTGCATAGCAAATATAGTCGTTTCTTAGATTTTTGGATTTTTATATTTCTAACGTGATTTTTGGATTCTTGGATTTTTCGATAGAACAGCAGGATATTCAACATTCTCCAAACGTCATTCTTTATTTTTCTTTATTTTTCAAAGACTCTTCGCTTTGAAAACCTATGATTCTTGGATCACGTTCTAATGAGATTCTTGGATCCTTCGATCTTTAGATTCCTAGATTCCTCCAATCCAACGTGATTTCCTATAATAGCATGTTCAAAACTTCCAAAATCTCCCAGTGAAATGTCATTTCCTTTCTTCCTTTTCCTCCACTCAGGAAACTTTCGCGCGACCCAAATTTTTGGATCACACGTAGATTTTCCCAGATTACCTCCTAGATCATCCCCTTAAGAAGACATCATCATGGATTTCCGAGGACGTCTTTCCGAAACTTTCATCTCTATCTCTCTCTCTCTCTCTCCCGTGTAATAGAAATTTTTCTGAAATTCAAAAACCTTCGATCTCTTTTCGCTAGCAGCTCGATCTCCTTCCACTCTGGTGTCTCTGATAGTGTTCTTCGTTACAGTGGAAGAGGGTAGCGGGGCAAACGCGAACGGATTTCCTTGCGGAGGCTTCTCGGGCGCGTTAGGGTGTTCTTGGCACGGCGCGCCGGCCCGCTCGGGCGGAAAAGTGGCGTTTGAGGCGCGCAACGTGCTCTGCAAGACAAATTAAGGCTGGTCCGCAGGAAAACGAGCGGGAGGGATGGAGGGGGGGAGGGAGATTTAGCGACGTCAAAGTGGCTGTCGACTACTCGACCGTGAATTATGCAGAGTTTTCTTGAGACTTCTTTCTCGGCGTGGCTTTGGCCGCTCTATCGGATCGGTTCCTTTGGGATTATGCTTCGACGATTAAAGGAGCTCGCGTATGTGCTCCTACTCTGAGAGAATTTCTTTACTTTTCTTTTTCTTGCTTTTAATATGAAAGCAGAAAGTTAGATTGTACTGTAATTGTATATATATATATATATATATGTGTTTTTTTCGCAATTTTTATTCGTCGAATCAAAATATTAAAGATTTTTGGATCTTTGGATTCGTCTCTTGCACTCTTGTTATATTTAACTTTTTCAGTGTTGAACGATGAAATGTATTATATCGGGACATGGAATAATTATTATTATTGTATTGTATTATCGTAAGTGTATTGATATTTTAATCATCAGAAACAGCTTAATGAAGAAATAACTCAATTAACGTACGAATATTTCAATTACACATATATTGGCAATTACATTCTGGTTGCATATTCGTAATCAGAGCGCTTAAAAGTTCGTGTAATTTCTTGAAATATCTCTTCGAGGTCGAGCAATCACTTAAACTTTCTCTCAAAGACGTAAATATTTTTAGCAGCAATTGTCATGTACACGATATAAAATTATGGAAAAGAACGAACTCACCGTTATCGAAACAGAGCCAGCTGGATTGTTATATCACTTTAACCCTTTGCAATTCGTTCGCGGACCATAACGAGTGACCGAACCGTATGCAATAATTCGTCGCTTTCTTTTTGGAACTCGTCGGTATATCACTAGATAGAAATTATTGATGAGTAATAAATTTATTACTTGTTTTGCCTGGGTTATACTTAAATATACTTAAAACTGAGGAAATATTGCAATTTTGGGACAAAAAATTCTCGACGTGCGTCAAGAGGTTAACCACTGGCAACTGATTGCGGACCATAACGAGTGACCAAACCGTCTACAATAATTCGTCGCTTTTATTTTGAACTCACCAATATGATATCACGTAGAACGAAATTATTGAGAAGTAATAAACTTATTATTTGTTTCACAATTTTTTTTTTTTTTAATTCATAATAATATTTAAAACTGAGAAAATATCATAATTGTGGAGCAAAAAATTCTCGACGTGCGTGAAGAGGTTAACCACTTGCGCTGGCAACTGATTGCGGACCATAACGAGTGACCAAACCGTCTACAATAATTCGTCGCTTTTATTTTGAACTCGCCGGTATGATATCACCTAGATAGAAATTATTGAAAAGTAATCAACTTATTATTTGTTTCACAATTTTTTTTTTTTTACTTCATAATAATATTTATTAAAATATCATAATTTTGGGACAAAAAATTCTCGACGTGCGTGGCACGTCATTCTAGCGCAAGCGGTTAAATTATCACCAGTTGACAATTTTTTTTCTCTTTTTTTTTTTTTCTTGTCACTAGTTACGCTCCTCGCTGCAATTGCGCGAATTTTGTTCCACGGCAATCGCATTCGCGCGAACGTTCCTCCTTTTCGTTTCGAAACGAAATTGCACGAATCAGACCGGGCGGAGGAATAATCGAGCGTGCACGCTCGAAACGAGACAAAGAAACGCCAACGAGCATCGAGGTTAGGACGGTTGAGTTCCTTCCTTCGAGCTCCGGGCGCTCGGAGGGAGAAAGGAGGAACGTTGATGGAAAACGAGCGAGCCTAGGAAAGCCGAGGCTTGTTTCTTTGGCTGTTGGAGTGCCAGCCGGTCTGAACCGGCATAATTCTGCCGTTTAAAATTAACGATTTCGGCTCTCCTCTTTGTTCTCGCCCTGTTTTCATCCCTCTGGCTCCAGAAGTGAAATACATAAGAGATTTAGCCCCGGTGAAAAACGCGTTGAAATTTTCGTCGAGGCGGAAAAGTTCAGGCTGACCTATAAACAAAAAGCTGGCAAACGAGGCAAAGGACCACGAGGAAGGAGAGGGGGACGAGCTATTAAATTATTTAACTGCAGCTGAATTAGATCTGAACCCGCTGGCGGGCCGCGTTTTTCACTCGCAACTTCCGGCGCGAGCCTTTCCCTGCAAGTTGAAGAGAAAATGGCTTCTTCGCCCTCCCTCCGGGTGTAAATCTTGGCTCGCCTGCCGATCGAACTCGAAAAATCAGCTCTCGCTCTCGTCGAATCTTCGTCCCCGTCGAATTACGCGGCTAGACTTTAATTTATTTATTACTGAAGAGAACTCTAACGAATGGGAGGATCACATTTGTATGAAGAGAAAGAAGAAAGAAGCACAAGAATAACAAAAACGAGAATCGAGGAATCATTGTTGAAGTGCAGAGAAATTATATATAATATTATATATAGTTGGATAATAAGATGAGTGAAATGAAGAGAGACAAGTATAATCGAAAATAGATGAAGATTTGAATGCGAGAAAATAGAGAACATACAATGATAATATTTGAAATGGTTTATTTCTTATAATATTTAGTGGTGGGAGTAAATTTTTGTTCAATTTTTATCCAATTATATTTCTAAAATATCCGCAGTCTGTTCGTGACAATTGCGTTCGAGCAAAATGAAAATTAAAACGAAAATTTGTCTTATGCAATAAATTATATTAGGCAACAAGGAAACTTTGTGCAGTTTATACTATGTTGTATGATACCTGCACAGTAATTACCAGGTATACTTCGTGATAATAGTTGCGGTCTATCGAGAGGGACAAATAGACTAATTAACTGGGTCAGGAAAGGTGCGACACTTACTCGCGAGACAGAACGTGCATAATTAAAGACTTGCAGTAGAGAAACTTCATGCCACAGAGAACTTCAGAGAGCTTTATCGTAATTTCAAAGAAACAAATACAGTAACTTTGACTATATTTGGATTAAGATTTGAATATTTGGATGCTATTGCGAATACAAATTAGTATAAATAATGAACAAATAAGCCAATACAAATAATATGTTTATAACAGATTTTTCAGAGATACAATATAATTCGAAATACAATTCTAAATAAAAGTTGAGGAAATGTAATGCTGAACGTAATTTTGAAAATAACTTCGCAAAAGATAATTCCCAACACCCTGAGAAATCTCATCGCTTCCAGTTCATATCCATCGAAGAAACTGAACTAAACGTTAAGTGATTTTCATAGATGCGAATATAATTCGTAGATAGACAAATACAATTCATTAAATAAATACAATTCAAAAAAGGCTGAGTAAATTCAAATAAATATTATTCAATATTTTATATAATATTATAAAATTTAATATTTGATAAATATTATTCAATATTAAATTCAATAAATATAATTCAAAATATTATTCAATATTAAATTCAATAAATATAATTCAAAATATTATTCAATATTAAATTCAATAAATATAATTCAAAAATAGCTGAATAAACATAATTTGATAAGATAATTCCCAACACCCCAAGAAATCTCATTACCTTCGGAAATACAAATATAATTCTAAGATCTGTAACTCATAGATAGATATGTAATTATTTAATTCTAAATATAATTCATAGAATTAAATAAATGTAATTCAAAAAAGGCTGAGTAAATTCAAGTAAATATTGCTCAATATTTTATATAATATTATAAAATTTAATATTTGATGATATTGAATTTATTTAATATTATTCAATATTAAATAAATTCAATAAATATAATTCAAAAATAGCTGAATAAACATAATTTGATAACTTGGCAGAAGATAATTCCCAACACCCCGAGAAACCTCATTACCTTCGGAGATGCAAATATAATTCTAAGATCTGTAACTCATAGATAGATATGTAATTATTTAATTTTAAATATAATTCAGAAAAGGCTGAGTAAATTCAAATAAACAGTATTCAATATTAGTAAATTCATTATAAAGTAAATTCAAATAAATAGTATTCAATATTAGTAAATTCATTATAAAGTAAATTCAAATAAATAGTATTCAATATTAAATACAATATAAAATTTTATATATTATAAAATTACATATTATATATTATAAATATTTATTTAACAAATATAATTCAAAGATAGATCTACGCAAAAGATATTTCCCAATACTCCAAGAAATCTCATTACCTCCAGTTCATATCCATCGAACAAACTGAACTGAAACATTAAGTAAGTGATTTTCAGAGATGCAGATATAAATATAATTCATAGATAGACAAAAGATATTTCTCAGCACCTCGAGAAATCTTTGTCACCCCTTGGCCGGCATCCATTGAACGCGGTGTCGAACACGCGGCGTAGCTCGCGAACAAGCATCTTGTTGCATTCCGTGCGCATATCAAAACGGAGGAAGGGTGGATCCGGTATGCCAGGCCGTTTAATTTAATCGTAGCCGGAGATTCCGACGAGATCAGAAATTATCTGCGGCTGTCGCAGCATCCTGCCCGTTTCCTTTCTCATCTAGCCAGGCGATGCAAGATCCTTTCGCGAAACTTTCCATCTAAATGCAGCTGCTGACCGCGATCGCGCGAAGAAGCAGAAGTTTGTTAAACATTATTCTTCCACTATTGTATACAGAATATTTCATTTTCATTCACATCTCTATTGGTTAATTGTATATTCCAAAAAAAGTGTTCGTATTCTGTATCGAGAGGGAGATCTCATGCTGACCATTAGATTAGTCTAGATGAAGGTGAAGGTCACAAGAAAAAGTGCAACAGATTTTATTAAAATTAAAGATGAAATATCATCTATAATGCACACGTATACATAATGTTTCATTCGAACGATGTCAGCATTAAAAATACAAACTTAAGAAAAAAATTCTGTGTAAATAAAGGTTCGTGTGAACCTATCATATTATGTGAACATAAGTAAATGATCTACCAAATATCAAATTTAAAATACCAAGTAATTTGAAATACCAAAATTATAAATCTATTCGATTAACAATCCATATTAATACTAACCACATGCATACATAATTATTAATATGTCTGTAATTAACAATTACAAATATTGCCAACATTTCCATGCAAATGAGAAACTAATCGTTTATAGTCTCGGTGTTTTTATTCTAATTTTGTACAATGCGATTGCGATCCTTTCTACGTTTATATGAAATTATTTTCTTATTTTTCATCATAGGCTATTACCTACAAAAAACACACACGCACGCACCGGATACGAAACATTCGCAATTATACTTTAAGAATACTGCTTTCAAATTTGATGAGAATGTAAGTTAGTGCAAAAAGCTAACCACGTGTCGTGAGAGGGAAAGAAAAGAAAAGTGGAAATTGAGTAAAAAGCGTCAACGTTCTAAAAAGTTAGTTTGAACCGATCAGTTAGTTTGGAAGGATGAGTTTGCCCTGGTTTTGACAGAAGTTCATCGTTAAATATGGTGCAAGATATTCGCCCAGAACGATCATCCAGATTCGACTATTAGGCTTCACCTACCATCCCTTGTGAACTTGCAATCAGTTCCATTGATTCCCTTTGTAAAGAGGGTCAGCCGATTGGATTGTCGGGCTACGGAGCAGAATTCGAAGCCGGATTTTGCTTCGAGCAATCGAGCCATCCAGGCCATCAAGCTTTCCTTTCCCACGTCTAACGATCAGAAATCGCTTTCAGCCTGCACGTATGGCCTCGATCAATTTATTTCTCTCTCTTTCGTTTCTAACGTTTGTAACATGGTGACATCGATCGTTCAATTAGTTTCTCTATTAATAAGTTTTCATTTGGTGTGGAAATCCTGCTTGAAATTTGCGGTGATATTCTTGACAATGGGCAAACAAATGTGAAATATTTGGATAATCAAATGGATTATAAATTGATTATTTCATAATTTAAAGTTGAGAGATAAAAAAGGCTTTGTTTCTAAATAAAATTTATTTTATTTTATTTTATTTTTTTAATAGAATTTATTTTTACTTTAAAATAGCGCTTTAGATTTGATATCTACGTAGTGGCCGAAGCAAATTTCCAGAAACTTGAAAGTTTGTTATTGCAAACATAACGTTTGTGAAACATAATTTAACCTATACCTTAACATAATTAATAAATATTGATATTTATTATTTATTAATTAATAAATATGGATATTTCCAACCACGTTGAGATTAAAAATCAATACCTAGGGCCTAGAAATACAGAGACGTAACAAAAGCGTCGAAAACCCTTAATGAAACTGCGCGAATTATTTATGCACAATGCGTAAAAATATATAAAACATAAGATACGTGAGAATATATAATATATAAAAACTCACACCTTTGCAAAGATCTTTTCATCAACTGACACATCCAGTCGACTTTCTCTTCCCTTTTCCCAACACGAAGGAAGAAAAAGAAAAGAAACAACAAGAAAAATTCGTGAGAAGATCTCGTCGAAAAAAAAATTGTCTCTGCCCACTTAGAGAAAAGAACTACGAGATTCGGTCGGTGGTTGAGAGAAGTTAATCGATCTCTCGATTCGTCTCTGCTTTTCTTTGTTCCCTTTGTAAGAACCGGCCTGGCCGTGCGATCTTTACGGTGGAAGCTGGTGCAGCGAGTCGAGGCGAGCGAAAGGACAATGTAAATCTATACATTATTTATGTCTCAGCGATGTAACTAACGTCAGCTGGGTTTACGACGTCCCTAAAGGGCGGCTGGATGTTCCTCGAGGTTCCGCAGCATCGGTAAACTCCCGACCCCCACGCGAACCTGGCCGAATATTTCATGAGGCGGTCGCGTTCTCGTTTCCATGCGCACGAGATCGCGACGCCAAGACGAAGAATCGGCCGGTGTTCGCGAATATTTCATTGTAACCACTGGCTGTGGTTCTCTTGCCAGGCTTTCACGAAACCGCGCGCGCGTGTGTACACACATCTGGCGGCGTGCACGCGCGTCTTTTGCTCTTTCGCGGCTGGAAAAATTCCGTTTTCCTAAATTATTTCGAACGCAGCCAGTGGCGCAGCTGCGTTCGCCACGCGATCGAGATCTTTCCTTGGAATTTCCCGCCTCGCTCTACTCGCGCCTCGGTTTTTCTTTATAAATATCTCAAGGAAGAAACTTCAATCTGCAAAACGACGATGGCTTTAGTATCGAAAAGAATTTTTTTAGCATTACGCTTGATGCTTGATTTTTCAGTTTTTAAGTTTTCAATTATCCACGCAGCCATGCGCGAAGTGAAGTCATTTTCAGAAAAAAAGGTGACTGTCGAAGCGTTGAGGCTTCGTGCTTCAAGGGGGCAGGACAGCGTGACGGGCCTGAAAATTACTTTGGAGTAAAAAAGAAAGTACATTATTTGATTGACACGAGCTTTTGTGGTTTATTTCAATACATTGTGAACTATAAACAGCGACATTAAAGAAAAAAGAAGAGGGCTCTTATTTAACTTTTTAACGACGTCCTTTTACATAACTTTTTTTTACATTACCTATCGATGTGCATGATTCCAGCCAAACAGGATTAGTTGCAACAAAAAAGGCAAAAAAAGTTCGAAAGTAAACAATATTCTCTAGGGATTGACGATCCAACATTTTCATTTTTCTGAAAATTATGAAAATAACAGCTACCTGTTTTTTGATATATCGAATTTATGCCAAAAATTTCTACGTTTTCTGTTTATATTTTTCGACAATCCCTAGTAAATGTTGCACTAAAGATACGTACCAAGTTTCACGGTAATCGGTTGATTAGATTCCCAGATATTCTGCACACCGTTTCTAAAAACCTAGTTTCGAGAAAAACGCGCTCAAAGTTTCAGAACGTTATTTTTCATCATGTATCCTTTATTTACATTTTTTACTTATACAATTCACAACTAAATTGAATCGCCTAATATTCGATTTACCAAAAAAGTAATATTTGAATCACACGATTTACACTTTACAATACTGCTTAAAGTTGTAAATAGTGATGCAAATTCAATTATTCTGTATCCGCGGATTTATTATTACACCAAAATAAGGCTAGGACCTTTTGTATATTATTTCTAAGACTTCAGACTACTGTTTAAAAGAAACAAACAAAAAAAAACCGATTTTTTGAAAATTTCACATGAAACCAAGTGGATAAATTGTACGATTCTCTTTCACAAAGTTACATCGGATATTTCAAATTATCGACAATTTTTCATCGTCATTGGTTTATGCTCTTGCATGACTCCCAGAGTTCTGCGAAATCCTTGCCAATTTTTAAGCGTCGCCGTTCTTTTCGCAGACTATGGCACGTATCTGCGTGGTATATCACAGCAGTGGAACACACAGCCACGCCACGCCGCGTCCCGTTTCCAGACAAAATAACGACATCCTGTCGACCTAATTTTCGCCCCGGGAGTTTTGGCACGCGGCCGGTGATGTACGATTTTCCTCTCGCTGTTTCAACAGCAGTTAAACGCCGAATTCCTCTCTCATTCCGCTCCGAAGGTCTTTCAAACGGTTGGACAACGTTTATGAGCCCGGCTCACCGGAAACCGCTTGCCGCCAGTAGTGTTTCGACGTAACGATCCGCCAGTAGTCGTAGCCAGACATCGATCAGACAGCGTTCCCTGGCTGTTCATCGATCCTTACCAGGGTTCATCGTCGAGAGATTTTACGCGGCGAATCCACGACTCGCCGTGTTTCTTGGCGAGGAAAGATGGAGTTCCGTTGAAGTTCCACTTGGGCGAGAAACAGGTTGGTTTCAACAAGTCAGTTTGGAAACTAGCTCCAACAGGTCACGGGATTATGGACCTTGAACGGTTCAACCGGGAGGAATTTTTTTGTGGCTTGAGAGGGCGTAAGAGGGTTGGGTTTTGACTCACGGAGACCTAGATTGCCTCGGATCCACAGAAATGTTTAGGAGTGATTGTTTAGAGGGAAGGGAAACTAGCAATTTCGACTGGAAGCTTTTATATAATTCTACCTCCGAGGCTCTAAATGTTTGGAATGTTTCGAATTCCTTTTCGATTCGGTGTATGTTGAATTTAACCGCGTGTAAGAATTTAATAATACTATACGATAGAAATATTGTATAGTATGTCGTATGCTTGCAAGTGAAGTATATTTTTCCTGAAGAGGTTTTAAACGGGATTAGGTATTTTTTTTTGTTAGTTAATGCGTAGACTGCCACTACTGACCGTTCTATTTTTATAAATATTTTTAAAATATCGTTGACAAAGAACTTTAAATAATGCAAATAATTTTTAAATAAACTTCTTTTTCACCATCTTTAAATTTTATACGGAGAAGTGGAATTACAATTAATCGTAATTTCTGAAAATTTCACGTGGATAATTATTTCATGTTTATTTCATCATTAGTCTTGTTACTGCTATGGAGAGTTATTTATTAATATTGATTATTTATAACTTGTAGCTGATCAGTTAATTCCTGTTATTTTATTTAGTGCAATATCAATTATGGAAGATGATGTACGTGTAACATTGAATTCTGTAATTACCAAAATGATAAAGATGAGAAATTCGTAATTTTTCGTAAAATTTGTATTGCGTGTATAGATTTACGGTATAATGTAATATAAAGAATACAATGTAGTGCGTATATGTGTATATGTATGTAGTGAATGCATACTCTCTTTATACATAAACATCCATCTTCCGAGAACGTATATATAATGCAAAAACAAATTTTAAATTGATTTGATGAAAAATTAATTGAAATTTTCAATCAACCATATTGCAATAAACGAAATTTAAAAATTGGTTAATCAATATTTATTGAAGTTCAATAAAAAAATTTATTTGGAGAGGAAGGGCCAGTTCTGCCCTTCGATATAAAAAAAAAAATTTCAACTTTCATCGAAGCTTCAAACTTCCATTCGATTAACTTCACTGTGCTCCTCAAATTTTTATATATCGATCTTGATTTTGTAAAAAGACGAAAAAAGAACGACAATAAATTTTAGGAAAACTTTATATACAAGCTCGCAAGCGAGAAAACAATAATGGAATCTCTAGTTTGCTTAAACAGAAGATATTTATATTCATTGACTATCAGTTAAAAACTTAATTCAAAACTATTGGAATAATTGGTCCATATGGGAATAATAAGACGGGCAAACGTAACACGGCTGCATTAGCAATTATGCAACCGAGTTTAGCCGAGAGTGCAGTAGTGACGGTCAGAGTAAGGTCAGCCAAAGAGAAAGCGGCTTTCCTAGAAAATTGGCTGCAATTCCACCGCCGTACCTAAAGATTTACCGTCACGTTACCTTCGCGTTCTCCTCGTGAACGTATCCGTGACTCGCTAATTAAATCTGATTTCCACCTGTCGCTATCGCGAGCTCGCTGCTGCCGCTAACGTGAAGTTACGGCTGTGAAAATTGGCCACCAGTGATCTCTCAGCGCTCGATGGTTTTATATCTTTGCGTGTTATAACCTCGCGTGTTTGTAAAAAATATTACCGGAAAAATTGAAATGGTCAAAGTGAGGATTTCTTTTTTAATATTTCAGGAGGGGATCGATGTATTGTTTTAATCTTGCATGTTTCTTAAGGACAGAGAAATCACGTTATAATTTACTGCTGTTGTTATAAGTGCTAGATTTCCTATAAGTGGTAGATTTCCTATAAAATAATGTCCACCTAGTGACGTGAAAGCCGCGTTGTAAATGAAACGTAAACCCTTGCGTCGATCGAAGGATCTCTTCCAAGGAAATCCGCCACGCTTATGCGTACGCGTGTCCCATCGAAGAGGAACTATTTACAGGAGTGTGTCGAGTGGAAGGTTGATAAAAACGATCGGTTAATTATTTAATCAAACCGGAAAAGAGGCAGTGTCCCTTTGGCCGTGGTGATCTGTACGGGACCGGCACCTTTCATAGCCGGTCGGCCGGCAGTGTAGCAGAATTAAACCATTAATCGATATCGGAAAGTGCTTGCGGCAATATTGCCCGGGAGGATGTGGCGGGAATGGTCGTTACTCTCCTCCCTCTCAAACGTATCGAACAGAAATCGTGGCTCAAGGGTTTCATCCCTTGCTCGCTCGCCACTTTCTCGAGAATTTCTTCTTCGGGGATGCTGTGGGAGGGGGGAGTGAAATAACATTATCAAGAAATCGAAACGATCATATCGTTCACAATGGCTGATATTTGTCGAAAGTTGTCTGACCATTTATCGTAGGAGAATAGGAGAATCTTTGTTACGCGTGTTATATAAAATATATCTTTGAATTTTAAAATAAAGTGATTTTTAAATAAAATGTTCTATAATATAGTGTAATATAAGTCAAATATTCTATAATATAATATTATATTCCATAATATAAAATAACAAGGGATTACTGATGTGATTACGTTGGCAAAATTTTCAATCTGAAAATATATAAAAGAATCACAGGATATTTATTACAAACATTTATATTAGGTTGGAAAGCAATTGTAGAATATCAAATATTCTATAATATAATACAGAATATAATATTATAGAATATATTATTATATTCTACAACATAAAATAATAAGGGATGACTAATATGATTACGTTGACAAAATTTTCAATCTGAAAATGTATATAAGAATCAGAAGATATTTATTATAAACATTCATATTAGGTTGGACAGGAATTATAGAATATCAAATATATCTTTATTATCTACTATCTTTATTAGAATATCAAATATTCTATAATATAATATAGAATATATTATTATATTCTATAACATAAAATAATAAGGGATGATGTGATTACGTTGACAAAATTTTCAATCTGAAAATGTATACAAGAATCAGAAGATATTTATAAACATTTGTATTATATTGATGAGATATTTATTATAAACATTTATATTCTATTGGAAAGTAACTGCGTTTTCTCGTGTGCAAATGAATCCCTGTTATCTCCTCTATCTTCCCGTGAAAAATGACGAAACGAACAAAATGAAAAACAAACCAAAAGAAAGAAAAATCTAGCAAGGTCGAAGAGATCAGATCGTGAATAGTGGTAGCGGTCGCCGAATGGCGAGACAGCGAAGCCACTTCATTTCTCGTCGCTCTCGGTTAATACCGAGAGAGGGATTCTCGATCTCGACGAATGACAAGGAGGAGGGGCGCCGATCGCCTGTTACCTGTGACCCACTTGCGAAACTGCCGATCTCCGGCGAATTTCCAGCACAAACAAAGCGCGGATCGAAGGGCGGAATCGGAGCTGTCGCGCGATTAATACCTCGCTGGGCTCTTGTTTTCGTCTGCGTCCGCGATAAATCAAACAATCCCGCGGCCGGAATCACTTCCGACCGAAATTTCCGGCCGATTCCGCCGACCCAAGCCCTCTCCTCTCCCCCTTTCTTCCGATTGGTAAACAACGGCCAACATCTGGACGTCGGCGATTCTCCGCATGGAGAGGCTTCTTGTTTGCACTCGCTTCTGCACGAGGACGATCCGGAGCTGCCATTGACTACGTTGGAACAATCATCGCGTCCCGAGAGTACGCGTTTATCTCTGCGCGTTGCTCTTCTAATGGAGTCGAGGACTGTCCTTTGTCAAACGTACGCCGCGCAGACGGCATGTAAACTGCTTGCGCCGGCAACTGATTGCGGACCATAACGAGTGACCGAATACCGTACACAATAATTTGTCGCTTTCTTTTTCTTTTGAACTCGTCGGTATGATATCACTGGACAAAAATTATCAAGAAGTAATAAACTTATCACCTGTTTTGCCCAGGTTATTTAAATATACTTAAAACTGAGAAAATGTTGCAATTTTGGGGCAAAAGGTGCGTGACACGTCATTCCAGATAACCACGTTGCGCCGGCAACTGATTGCGGACCATAACGAGTGACCGAACCGTATACGATAATTTCGTCGCTTTCTTTTCGGAACTGGTCGGTATGACATCGCTGGATGGAAATTATTGAGAAATAATAAATTTATTCTTTGTTTTGCCTATTTTGTTTTACTTAAATACAGTTTAAGCTAAGGAAATATTGCAATTTTGAGACAAAAAATTGTCGATCGCACGTCATTCCAGCACAAGAGGTTAACCAGTTGCGCTGGCAACTGATTGCGGACCATAACGAGTGACCGTATACAATAATTTGTCGCTTTCTGTTTGAAACTCGTCAGTATGATATCACATAGATAGAAATTATTGAGAAGTAATAAATTTATTATTTGTTTTGCCTGGATTACACTTAAATATACTTAAAACTGAGAGGATATTGCAATTTTGGGACAAAATGTGCGTAGCAAGAGGTTAAGACACTGACAACGCAAGAGTCTGGCGAGTGAGTGGTCAGTAATCGAGTGATTGTCAGTGTCTTAACGTCTTGCTACGCACATTTTGTCCGAAAATTTCAATATCCTCTCAGTTTTAAGTGTAACCCAGGCAAAACAAATAATAAATTTATTACTTCTCAATAATTTCTATCTGGTGATATCATATCGACGAGTTTCAAAAAGAAAGCGACAAATTATTGTATACGGTCACTCGTTATGGTCCGCAATCAGTCTCTTCGGAGAAATCTGATTACGTCTGATTATAACGAAACATTACCGAGTATAATCGTTTGCCTTTTTTGCTATCTTTAGTTTTGAATCGCTTCCTAAAACTTAATCTGACGTGGAAGAGACATTAAAGGAAGTTTCTGTATTTCAAACTTAAATTTTTATAGGAACTTTTTAACTTGAGGGTTGCACTTGAACATTGAAACGTTTAATAGGTATTTTCACCTATTTCAGGTATTTCGTTTCAGTTTCACCTTCACATTCAGGTGATTAATCTTCTAGGCGAATCCGTTGTATACGTCTTAACTTTGTCCATTTACTTTTTCACCCTTTTTGCATCTGTTCATTTACTTCATTATATCTCACCGCTCGACTTCGTTTGGCATCAATTTTTACCTCGTTCCTTACGTTTCAGCTTTATTTCTGTAATCAGGTTATCTACGATTCTTTTTATTAAATTCCTGACATCGTTATATGTAGATTACTACTATATACAGGGTGACTCGTTTAAGCGAGGTCACGTAAATCTCTTTTAATTCAATTTTAAAAAAATATTTTTCGCCCAACATGAGTGGTCTGTAACTGATAAAAATATTTTTTTCCCCGAGGTCGTCGTTCTTCAAAAGAAAAACATATTTTTTTGACATCGATTTTGTCATTTCAAGTCACGTTCTTTACATATCTGAACACTTTTACCATGCAATGAAAAAAAAAAAAGTACAAAAGCGATTTTGAAAGGAAATGACTTTGGTAGAAAAATATTACCAATTATTGATCTTTCGATATGTTCACGCCAGGCGAAAGATATCTTCTGCATCGTCATATAATTCGAAGAGACATCTAGACCTCGCTTGAAACCACCCTGTAGAAATTCAAGTTATCGCACAAATGTGCATTAAGTTGTACTAATACGCAAAACACGAAATATATATCTCCCAGCGGTTCGTAAATCTTCTCGAATGCCACGAAAACAACTCTTGCCGCGCCGTTTCCTATATATATATATATATATATATAAGCTGCACAGTCATCCACGCGGGACGATATTTTCAAACGAAGTGAAGGATGCTGAGACATTCTTCGGGAAATGAGAACAACGCCGCGTTCAATTACAATTTGTCGCCGTTCGTTATCCATCTACCGGTCGATCTTCCTCGGTGAGCTTTGAAGGAACGGATGAAAGAGGAAGCGTCGCGAAAGCAGCAAGAGGTGAAAGGGATGGAGAGGGCGGGGAAGAGGGTGGGCATGTAAATGCCGGCGACACCGATGCTTAAGGCGAGCGTCGGCGACGCTCGAGAGCTCGTACGGGGGTGACAGGCGACCCTAATATTTTCTTTGGATGGTGCTTTAAGCCCACGCCTTGCCACTGCTGAAGAGTTGAAGTGGCGCGAGGGGGTGGGACAGGGGCGTGAGTGGCGCGGCAACGATACGCGATACTCGACGGGCCTTGCGGATAGTTGAAGGGAATCTGAGAGAGGGTGAGAGAGTACAGAACGTTTCAAAAAGACCGAAAATACTCTTTCGAAAAGAAAAAAATGAAATCCCCCGTCTTTGATAACTTTATTCAAATACCAGCAGGTGCGAGACGAGCCGGCTGCGAATTAGAAAAAAGAATTATCCCGCTCGTTTTCACCGACCGTTCCGCCGTTTGTCCCACTTTCTTTCTTCCTTTTTTTTCGTCTTCGGTCGGCTAATTGGATACGTTTGAAACACGTTTATGGAGTTCGGCTTATCCGCGGGAAAAAAAAAGTTCGCTTCAACTCGGATTCGTTGGAAGCGCTGAGCCTCCGCGAAACAGAGAAACCTCGGGGCCGTGTTTCAATTTTAGCGCCGACGATCGTGCGTTTTTTTTTTTTTTTTTCGGGAAACTTTGAGGTTTCGGAAATTTGTTAATGCGAGATATATACGAGTGAGGGAAATGACCGAAGTAGAGCAGAGTTTTATAATATAAATTCCTGTTAAGAACGGACGGTGATAATAATGTAAAATCGCACAAGCGTCCGCGGCCCGCGGATGATCGTAACGGAACAAACGGAAAGGATAATATTTAGATTAATCGTTGTTCCATCGGGGCATTTTACACTGCGATGATAAATCGCAGCAATTATTTAACAACTCCATTTTCGACAAGCACGTTTTAATTTTAATCGGATTATCGTATCTCAAATCATCGTGCCTGCATGAAAATTTTTACGGTATTTGCGATATCCTTTAAAGGACATACATCGATCGAGAAATAAAATCTCTGAATAGGAGTATTCAAAGATCCACCATAAACGAGAGAAGAAAAGAACCGACAATAGCAAGGGTGAAAACGGTCTCAAAGTGAGATCAACCCGTTTCTCTTCAAAGCGGAGCGAAACTTTTGAGCCGAGCTGTACACTCGGAAGCTATACACGCGGAGTGCCATTGAGGGGAAAAACTATCGACGATGGTTCGTTTGCTGGCTGGTCTCGTCCTTTGAAGTGGATCCTCCTACACCCGGGCTTTCGTCATTTAGTCCGTCACGCAAAAACTATTCGCAGACCTCGTCGTTTATAACTCGCTACAGCGAAAATCGTTTATCGGTGGACATTGGACTTTTTTGCCCCTTCCACTTTGGTACAAACAAATGGTTTCGGAAGAAAGTGAACGAAGAGACTGCGTGATTTGTTCTTGTTTTTTTTTTTTTTTTTTTTTTTTTTTTTTTTTTTTTTCTGACACACGTGTCTCGCGAGGTGAGAAGATCTTGAAAAATCACTCGTGGGAAGGAAGTCCACTCAAGAAAGTTCACGAATCGAACGTTCTTCAAGTGCCAATTGAATTTCCCACGAGTTAACCGATACCCTGGCGGAAACGCACCGAAGAATTTGCGAATTAATTCTTTGAGCGGTTGATGTAATTCTATCTGAGTTGTTTGTGGCATTTATTTTGTCAATTATTTTAATACGACTGGTTTCATTAATTCTTTAATCGAATTTTCGGCTTTAATTTGACAATTTGAGCACGTACGTTTCATTCACAGCGAATTGGTAGATGAAAACAAATTTCTTCTGGAGTATTTGATTTTCATGCGTTTTCAGGAAATTGAAAGATACAAAATTTCAGAGAATGCGTGTAATGTGAAGAAAATATGTGAAGCATTTAAAGTTTGATACATAAAACAAGTTTCTAGGCTTTATTTTTTTTTAATTATTATAAACATATGAAATACAATGTGTGTACATTAAACGTATTATATTACATTATGAAGTTTTCTATTTTCATTTTAAGGCTATTTTAATATTTTAATATATATCAATTTTAATTCTATTTAAATTTTTTTATGAAGTTTTCTACTTTTTTTCTCATTTTAGTGTTATTTCAATTTTTTAATATTTCAACATGTATGAATTTTCATTCTATTTAAAATTTTGTTTTCTATTCTATTCTGTTTTTTATTCTTCTATTTAAATCCTATTCTGATGGAAATTTTATTGCTTATTCCAATTGTTTGCTTTTGATCTATAAATTGTGACAATTGACTAAACTGAGGTTTAGAATTGGACTGACTCTGACATTCTTTCGATAATTAATTGACTCTAATGATTGATTGTCTTTGATGACTAACTGACTCTGACTTTGCTCCGTAGAACTTTCATCTGGAAGACTTCCGTCTTGCTTTCTAAAAGAGTTAGATCAAAGAGAGAGGGGGTGAGGGGGGACACGTCTTAAGATCAATCAGGAAACATGAGGGCGGTTCCCAGAATTTCTCGTTACGACCCCACGGGATTGACTCGCGTGAAGCGAGTGAGCCTATCACCTTCTGCCAATCATCCCGTCGTTTGCACGATACTTCTCGGCTTATGACATGGCAATTGCTATTGTGCGGAAATTTCTAATTTAAGAAACTAACTCTGAAGCACGCCCGTGTTTCCAAAATAGTATGTACCGCCTTAGTAATTCTCAAAAGTATGATTTTGTATGACCAAAAATCCAGATTACAGTCACAATAGTAACGAATATAATAATTCCATTATATAAATAATTAAATAATTAAGATTCAAATAATTAAACCAAAATATAATACACCATTTTAATTTAAAATTGAATGGGCCCCAATGGTCCGCTTACGAATTAATAACAAATATATTTTTTAAAATTGTACGACTCTAAATATTCACGCAAATTCTTCTTTCCTTTTAACATGTAATTGAAAAGATGGAAACCAAGATCGGATCTCTTTCGCAACTCCATTTTAAACATTATTTTGATCGCTACGTGTATTTTCTTTACATCTTGAAGTTTCTTTCCTTCAGTACGTAAAAGTTCGCATTTTATTTGTAATTGTCTAGTGAATCAATAAATTGTTAAAACACGATACTGCGCGTAAGAATTGGTTCAAGAATGAAAAGTTTCGACGAAATATTACATTAAAAATCCATGCAACACTCTCTATCTCCCTCTCCCAAAAGAAAAAGAAAGAAAGACAGAAAGATTAATCTCATCACAGATTGAACAGTTTTTGCACTCGTTCGTTTGAAATTTTCATTACGCGACGTCCGGAAAGTCCGTGAAAATTCAAGGGGATGAAAAATGCAAGATGAAACGACATTTGGCATTGGAAATGTTCGAAGGATTCGCGCGCGAACTCTCGATAAATCGATGGACGGGTCGAGAGTGTTGGCTGGCCGGGGAAAGGGAAGTCGTGGCCGGTGGAAAACGCCACCGTATCTCGGAGCGGATGTGCGTTTGACGCGGTTATTCAGCACCGAACGTCGAACCGAGTGATATTTCGCGTGGAAAAAAAGAGTGGCAGCTTCGAAACAAACGAATTCGTCGCGCCGCCTCCGCCTCCGTTGCTACATTGTACTCTTTTCAGCGCAGCTTTTCACTGGTCACGTCTATTGTACATTTCGCAGATTCTCCGGTTCTTCGCGGCATACTCTTCTCTTCACTGAGCGAAAGTCCCTACAGTCGTCGATCAGTTGGTAACAATGATCCGAGTTGAATTTACGAATTTAACGAAGACTGTGAGAGGCTTTAAGAAGAAGATACACGCGTGACGAGTTTTATAATGTACTAATTTTATAATATACTAATTTATATTAACAACATATTAATTTCATAATATATTAATTATGAAATTAATAACATACTAATTTTATAATATAGTAATATACTAATATTATATAATATTTATAATATAGTAATATACTAATATTATATAATATTTATAATATAATATAAATATATTTATAATATAGTAATATACTAATATTATATAATATTTATAGTATACTAATATTTATAATAATAATTCAACGATTATATCCATTATATATTCTTCTCACTTTTCCTCTTTGTTATGAAATTTCTCTCGTTGTCGAAGAATTAGATAAATTGAGATGCATATGTGACACACAGATAGTTTCAGTAGTATACTAATTTATATTAATAATATATTAATAATATATTAATAATATATTGCAAGTCTAGATCTATTCTATCGTAGATTCTCCAATTTCTTCTTTTCACTACAAAGATTCTCTAATTGTCGATCAATTTAGAAACAGTGGTTCCGGTTGAATTTAGGAATTCAGAGAAGACTGTAAAGAGGATTTAAAAGAAAATTCAAGAATATGTATGACGTGAGTTACACTAGTATATTACAGTAATATAATAATTCAGTGATCACGTTTATTGTACATTCGCAGATTCTATGATTCTTGAATCACATTCTTCTTTCCGCTCAAAAGTTTCTCTGGTTATCGATCAGTTAGAAATAACGATATGTTTGAAATTTAGAAATTTAGAAAAAAAAAGCGGTAAGAAATTTTAAAAGAAGAAATCCGAGATGACAGTGACTCATGTGAATATGTGATTCGCAGAATGGACGGTTGTATTTTGGGAGAAAAAGTGGGTTAACGAGAGACGCTGTTCACTGTTTGCTATTGCTATTGTTGGATTACTAAACTTTCTAGCTCACTAGCTTTCTAGTTCAAGCAAAACAATTATTAATAGAAATAGATAATATCACATCGCCGACAGTAATTTTTATAAATTTGAAAGATTCAAATTTTTCAGAGTTATCTGATATCGCTTGATCCCAATTATATTTTTTTCCATCCTGAGTCGAGCCATTTTTTACAATTTTCCACCTTCAAACGATAACTGTGTAATTGGTACATATTTCTGTCTGTATTTTTCAACAAAATTTTACGATTATCCTACTTGGATAAAATGTCAACAACGGAAGAGATATTTGCAGAGTATATCTGATCTGTATTGAATACAAATACACGATCTATATTTAATACAAGATGAAAACCGCACAGGCTATTGGCTACAGACCGAACTAATGTTAACCAGTACTGTTACGAGTATTTAATAGCCATAGGATGGATCATCATGGCCTACGTAGATCGCAGCAAAACCAAGAAGATAGTGCTCGGTCGCTACCCACATCCAGAATATTGATTAAATACAGAAAGCTGTTAGTCCGGATTCCCTAATCTCCGCTCGAACGAACATACTCGATCGATCAACTCACTTGATATCCTTGTGGTTTTGTTACACGTGTACGTGTATCACGATTAAATAAGATAAATATGAATGAATGAATGATTGAACAAGATAAACAACTGAAAGAACAAACAATTGAATTAGATAAACGAGAAAAAAGAAATAATAAACGCTGAATAATTAGTTCCGTTCTTGTTCCATTTCGAGCAAATGTTCCATTTTCTATCCCCTCGACTAGCGTAAATCCGAAATTAGAAAAAAGTGTCGTGGAGTTTGTTATAGAAATGTTAATAAAGCATCTATTTCATTCACCAATTTAATTTTGTTTTACCGTAATGAAGAAAAGAAAAAGATAATAGTCAATTTTGACAATAATGTAACAATAATGGCACTTGGATTATTCATGATTTTACGGATAGTTCGCCATTGAAAGAAACATAGTTTCTATGGTACATGTCATAATTGCTGTTGTTTCACTTTGTTCCCCCTTACAATTCGTTGCGAAGCGTTACTCCAAAGCTTCAACCGTTCGCGAAATGAAGAAAATAATTACTCTTGCGCTAGTAACTGGTTCGCGGACCGTAACGAGCGACCAAACCGAAACACAATAATTCGTCTTCGTTTTGAATTCGTCGGTATATCACTGGATAGAAATTACTAGTAATACTAGAAATTACTAGAAATTACTAGAAGTAATAAATTTATTATTTGTTTCGTGAGACAATTACAAGTGTGTTGCGTGATGCGTTTTTGTTCAGAAGCGAGCAGAGGAGTGTTTCATTGCGAGTCTGAGATGAGAACTGATATTGATCGGAGAAAAAGTGAATTCGTAAGTGATAGTTATTATGTACGTTATTCAATTTATATATATATAAATTAAACATATTAATTAACAGTGTGTTTTTTATTTAATTCACTCACAGTTATATCTCGATATAACTTAAAATTGAGAAAATATTGCAATTTTGGGCGAAATATGCGTGGCACGTCATTCCACCCAGCAAGAGCTTAAGGGACTCGGACAATTTCCACCAGAAAACGGACAACACACAGTGGCGAGTCGGAGATTCTTCGAAAGAAAGAGTTCGAAAAAGACTCAATGAACATCCATCTAACACCCCTGTGAATTTCTCATCGAGGTATACTTCCCCGTGAGAAAATTCCTACGAAACTGGCAAACGATATCGGGGAGGCTCGTGAATTTTTCGAGAGACTCGCGTCGAAGGCTGCCCCATTCGAAAGTGAAGCGGGAGGAGGTGGGAGGGTAATAAATTCGCGAGGACGGAAAGCCCAGAGTTTCGGCAAGGGCGACGCGCAACCCTCCGGCCCGTCTGGCCGATAGTCCCTTGGATTTTGCCGAGGACACGAGTGCGGGGGACGTCGAGAGCGCGATTGGTCGTCGACGACCGCAACGCGACCGCCATCACCGCGATCATCGCCATCCACCCCGAGTTCCAGCACGTTAATGGGTATTGCGATTGGTCCGGAAGATTCGATCCTGATTTCCCGGGGCCTACCACCAAGGCGAATTGTTCGACGGCAATAATAACGAGGATATGCGGCTTTAAAGCCGATCCATCCCGGCCTCGGCGCGTTATTGCGCGTGATAGATAATGACGTGTCGGCTGGAAACGTTAGATGGATGGGAAAACCGATTCGAAATTGCGAATTGTCGTTGGGCGATTCCGCCGCGCCTGTTGGCAACAGCGCCTAACAGCTCGCGGACTCGAGGCATCGTTGACGTATACCGGGCGTCTCAAACTTAACGCCGGAACTAAATCGACGACTGAAGCAGGAAATTTGAACCGTGAAACACTTTAAAGTAAAAAGGAACAGAGAATGTTCTTTATAATGCAATAATTTAGATAATACAATAATACAGTAATATTGCTCTTATAATACAGTACAATAATACAAATTCCTATAATGCAATAATTTTGTTCTGAAGAAACAATAACTGTGAAATAACCTCTGCGTCCGCGATCATTGTCCTGAAACAAGAAAAATTATTACTGACCTTCAGATGATCAAGAATTACTGTATTATAATGTAGAACGCAAAGCTTATTTATTTATCGAATTGTCACGATCGAGGAAGGATTCAAATATTGAAACTTTTCATCAATTTATTTTTCTTTGATCTTTTGTAACTGGTTTGGCGGACCGTAACGAGTGACCAGTGAAATTACTAAGAAGTGGCAAATTTATTATTTGTTTCTTGTCTGGGTTGTAAACTAAACTGAGAAAATATTGCAATTTTGGGCGAAATATTCTCGACGTGCGTGGCATGTGGTTAAGGTAGAATATGGTACAATTTGGTGATATACTGAATTCAAAGAAAGTAGGATTATCAGGGTTGTATCTGGTATCACGCGTGAAAATTTCGTTCCTCCAAATGTCACGTTGAGTCGTAAATGGGAAATTGTTGTCAATTGGCGCAACGTACCCAATGTGTATCGTTGCACCTATGTACTTCTGTACATAGTACGTCTTAGGGTATCATAGGATTACAGATGTTACGTAAATGTCCATCGCCGAGGGTGGCATTTAATAGCCAGACTACGCAACACCATTGTTGTGCAAATAGAGTGTTGATGGCCATGAATATCCTGTTGAAGTTTAGTTTATTAAACGACAGTGGTGTGACTAAAATTCTTGGCCGGAATGCAGATTCATACTTTCGAGAATATACGAGTAAAAAGTTAGAAGCTCGACAGAAAATTACTATACCGTATATTACACTAGATATCGTGGTCCACTAACTAGCAATTGATTATCTCTTGAAAATAGAAAGAAACTTTGTCAACGAAAGTTATATTATATAACTTACGTTATGTACTAAACTATACTTATAAAAGTCACCTCGTGGAAGTGATCTCGAAAATTCTTTCAAAAAAGTTACAAACAAGATTGTCGAACAACTTCACATTCAATAAAATTTCTTCGTACGAAACCATGTATTCAAATGCCAATTCTTATTAGACCACCCTATATAATATTTAATACGTAAAGCAATTCTCCACCGAGGTTCTGGTATTCTAATTACAATTTTTATTATACCATCCGGTATATGAAGCTACTTTGGACATTTTATGTACCTTCTCATATTACGTTCATTCCGCGAAGTTTTGACGTTTCAAAATTTTTTACAAATGCATGAAAATCCACGGTCTGGTCATTGCTCTCAAATGCAAAGAAAAAAAAAAAGAAAAAGAAAAAAAGAAGGAGCATCAGAAAGTTTTAATAAACTGCTCATTAATCAGTTCTACAAATATCCCCGTGATAATTTCCTTCATTTTCTTTCGTTCCAATTCGAATGCCGCACTGAATATTCCTCGCTTCCTCCGAACTAATCACTCAGTCGTATAGACTGTGATTCTCGCATAAACGCGACTGTGTTAACGCGATTTTTAAGCCAGCATCCACCGCCTTCCCAGGGGTAATCGATCGTTCATTGGCCCCTGAAATCGGTGTGCATCGTCGAACGCCTATGGGATTCCCGGGATTCTTCGACGACCGTTCGTTTCACGCGCCACGTTCGAAATTTCGCGTCCCGGAGATTCAGCGATCCCGTGGCGCCTATCCGTTTTATCCCGTCGAGGCCTCCGTCTCTCCCCGACGTAAATAATTTCCAAGAAATCGGCGATGGGATTCTGCCTGAACTCGTGGAACCAACGAGAAATCGTCGGTCGTTCGAGCGACTCTGGAACACATGGCCAAACTGAAACGTGATTCTCTGAAACACGGTTCCAATTTTTTTTTTTGTTTTCGGACATTTAACAACGACGATTGATTCGCGCGAAATTTTGAACACTTTACTCGTTGTCTTTTGGTGTAATGAAATTAATCGAAACCTAATGAAATTGTTCATAATAACAAATTTTTCTAGATCAAAGCGAATGTATTACGTAGATCTTTCGAAACTCTCTTTTTAGAATAGCCTGTATTGGATTTTCACATGTTCAGACGCATCGTGAATGACTTTCAAAATACGAATTTCTGGAGAAAATTTTCCAAAAATTGAAAGACTCGCGAGAGAACACAAGGAATAACGTATCAATTTCTTGGTAAAAAGCAACATCACGTTCAACATCCTTCTTATAACACTATTAAAGTTCGTACTCTCAAAATTGTATTTTCAAAAAATACAAATCGTACTCTCAAAATTGTATTTTCATAAAATACAAATCGTTTAAAAAAATCTCTTACCACTGTAATAAAAGTAGAAACGATTCGCGAATAATTTCGAAAAGGAAAAAAAAGAAAAAAGAAAAAAAAAACAGAATACAAATTTAAAAAAAAAAGAAAAATCGAGGAAAAATTACTACGAGGAAGCATCGAAAAATACCGAGAGAAACAAGCAACTCTTTTTTTCTCTCTCTCCCGGAGTCCCGAGCGTCCTGTATCCGGCCGCGCGATACGCAGCCAATTCGAGCTGCAATCTCACCATTGAGGAAACTCCATTTCCCGAAATTCTCACGATCCCAGCCATATCCGTTTATAATGACGCCGCCTAATGTTATTCATGAGGGAGTCGATCGAGCCGTAATAAGTTTCCCCTGCGAATCTGCAGGATCGTTGCTGGTGAGTCCTGGCGAGGAATCGGAAGCAGTTTGTCGCGAGGGAAACCCTGTTCTCAACACCCTCTCTCTCTCTCTCTCTCTCTCTCTCTCTCTCTCTCCCTCTCTCTCTCTCTCTCTTATGTACTAGTCAGAGTAGATCGAGTTACCTGTGTCGACCAGCCATATTGGAGGTGGCGGAATTTAATAAAGCCGATTGGTAAATTGCCACGGAGAACCCAGAAGCGGTGCCGTCCTAAAGCAGAACCCGTGTAATAGCTCGATCCCAACACTTTCTCGTTCGTATTAGCTGTCCCTTAACGTCTAGTGTAAGATGAGAGTAATGTTGCTTTCGAATTTACTTTTTTCCAAATAAGAGATTTACAATGGCAAAATAATGTATGAACATGCATCGCTTGTAAGGTCATTCTTTGAATCTTCGTTAAAGATTGTTTTGAATTTCGATTGCCTTCAGGTTCAGTTTTAAAATCTCTCTTGTTCGCAGTGGAATATTAATTTCATGAAAATTCGTTGCTTGGAAATTCGTCGTTTGTTGTTTATAAAACTTCGACAGAAACTACTATAATACGAGTAACAGAGTATGCGCGAAATGCAAATTAATTTTCGAATTTATTTGTGAAATTTCGACATTAATGTATTCAATTTTTAAATTCCGATATAAATTATAAATTACAATCATATCAATAACAAAATGCTAATATCATAAAGATACGTCCCCTCCAAATTTTACAAATTTTCAATTAATCATTCTAAGTAAATTCTCAACTTATTTACAATTAAATTAATATTTAACAAACATTACTACAATATGTATCATTATTGCAACAGTATATAGTAAATTTAGCTTTCTTCAATTTTGTCTATTTCGCCACGTTTAAAAAAAAAAAAAAGAAAGAAAACTATACAACTTTCTCGATCTCGCTCTAGCAACAAAACGTCTTGAGAGTCTAACGAAACACTGGCGAAACAACTGAAATTAGAAAAAGCCGCTAAACTAGAAATTTATGCGTCACACACACTAAATTTGTAATAATCTTTCTCACGAATTCTCATTACTACAATATATATCATTATTGCAACAATATATAATAAATTTAGCTTTCTTCAATTTTGTCTATTTCGCCACGTTTAAAAAAAAAAGAAAGAAAACTATACAACTTTCTCGATCTCGCTCTAGCAACAAAACGTCTTGAGAGTCTAACGAAACACTGGCGAAACAACTGAAATTAGAAAAAGCCGCTAAACTAGAAATTTATCTAATAACACACTAAATGTTTCTAATGATCTTTCAAATTCTACATTCTCACGAGTTCTCCACGCTCAACAAGTATCTCGCCACCTCGTAAAGTCCATTTACCCGTATCCGTGTCCCCTATGAGTATACTGACAACAAGTGTCTGGTGACTTATGGCCGATGCAGCGTCGCAAACATGTCGCCGTCGAACCACGAACCCTTCGAGCGCACCCACGACGGCACAGCCTCGAGGAAAGAGGAAGAGGCCACCCCGTGGCTTTGCCCTAACGCTTGCGATAATTAGTGGGACCTGTGAACCCGAGTCCCCCGGTCTTTTTTTGCGTAATGGCTAGGTACGCGGCACGTGATTAGTTTCGTCGTAGAGGGATCGGTTGACTCCTGTTTGATGTTGGATAACGTTCGAGGGGCTCGTCTCTTTTGAATTCAGCCGCCCGACGGAGGGGAACACTCTCCGATGGAGTTTAGAATATTAGGCGATTGAGAATTCGAGAATGCGAGGGGTCGAGACATTCGAGGGGTCCCTTCGAGCTTCTGAATTTTAAAGGGCGGATGCATACTGTGTTCTTTGAACGCAAAGATCATTTCGAGAGCTACTGAATGAATTTCATCTGGAGACTTCTCTCTGCATAAGTGTTTACTTATGTATATAAACGGTCGGTTAAAATTTCATACGACCTGAAGTGTATATACTTCATGTTAATGTGCGCTACTTCGTAAATTGTGCACGCTCTGTTAAATGCGTGTTAACAATGTACGAGTGGTACGAAAATACACGGTGCAATGGCGAACTTGTGATCAAGAGCAATACTTAGTTTATCTTCTTGTGGTATTTAAACAATGATGAATATATAATTTGTTGAAGTATTAATTATTGACAATATTACACACGATTGGCCAAAATGTTAAACGTACTGTTTGTAAAGTAGAACACTTTTCTTTAGACGAACAATGCGAGGTTTGGAAATTAAGGTGTGATACTAAGCGGAAAGATCAAATGTTTGTGAAACTTTTTTTTAAATCTTGTCACAAATTTGTTAAATTATTAATTATCGATAATATTACAATCGAATGCAGGAATACGGTCCAAAATGTTAAATGTACTATTTCTAAAATAGAATTTAGAATTTTCCTTTAGATAAACAATTTGGAAACGGAAATATCGAGTCAAATATTGGTGAAATTTTTTAAACCTTACGCGTAATTAATCGCTTGAAATAATTTCGTTTTATCGTTAACAATAATTAAGGGGTTATATCATTGATTCCGTATCAGAGCCAAAAATTATTGAATTTTGTCGTAATTATGTATGATATAATTGACCTTTGCTCTATTATACAAAATTATTGAGATAAATGGTAATTACGTGTAATACTATTGATCTTCCCTCCGGCGCATAAAATTATTCAATTTTGTCATAATTAACTGTCATACCACAGTGCTTGTATCAATGCTTGAAACTATTAATTTTAACACAGGCGTTTGTAAGTATTTTACAACTCATCGAATAATCAAATAATGGTAAATGATGAAAAATTGCGAATAAAGTAGATAATTCTAAAAAAATTTTGAATTCATACTGGAGACGATAATTTCACGAACTCTTCGAATTCTCAAATTTATATTGGGAAATTTCTCTTCGCGGGCAAAACGATTGCATAAATTTACTTCAAATCTTCAAAGCCTCCGGCTCCGGAGCAGAAAATCCATATTTAAATTAATCAAATGACGAAATTCAAAATCTCATGAGGAAAATAGTTTGGTCGCGTGAATTTATCTCACATCATCAAATTTCTAAATTATACTAGAACTAAAATACCAGAAATATTCGTATTTAACAACCGATCTTCTATACGTATTGAAATATTCTACATATGAATCACTAAAATTGAAACGATAGTAATTCAAATAAATGGATTTATACAGTTGAGCCTCGTCAGAGTTACGCGCTAAAAGTTCAAGAAATCCTAGCACTTGATTGTAACGTTTAAGGTTCAATAAAATGGCAGAAGAAAAATCGTACAGCAATTTTAGGAGGTTGTTGTAAGATGGAGACTTTGATCTTCAGGATCATGGTTAGATTTAAAAATTTTTCTTGATGTTGTGAAGACATTTGAATTTTTACAACTTTCGAGAGTGAAATATATATTTCTATATATATAATATTATTATACATATATTTCTATATATATATTATTATTATACATATATTTCTATATATATATTATTATACATATATTTCTATATATATAATATTATTATACACACACACACACATAAAAAAATATATATATATTAATATTAATATATATATATTATAATATATATATTATAAAATATATATATATATATTATAATATATATATATTATAAAATATATATATATTAATATTAATATAAAAATATATATATATATATATATTAATTATTAGAAATGTAAAACATTTAATATATATATATATATCATATATATATATTTCTAATAATTAATATATAATATATATATTAAATGTTTTACATTTCTAATAATTAATATATTAATATATATATATATATATTAATTATTAGAAATGTAAAACATTTAATCGTACATTACAATAAAATTTCAAATTAATCATCTACAATACACATCTACAAACGTGCGAATACTTTCGTCCATCTCTGTAGATACATTTCACATAATCCAAACAACGAGATTCGGAAACGCGAGAGAGGAAACGTCGCGGGTATAGTAATTGCGAGAAGGAGAGACCTTGCGTGGCACACACACACACACACACACACACGGTCGTGAAAAAGAGGCGAAACCGCAAATTGGTGGAGCGGAGCACGACGTCCGACGTACGTGGCCGCACGTACCCTGACACTCGAGCACGCGCGCGCCTCCCACGATCGATAACCTCCCCCTCCCCCTCCTCCCCTCCTCTCCGCCAGTTGTATCTAATCGGCGATTTGCAATATACGTACGGACGATTCCGAGGGTGTGCAGCGCTACAAATTATGCGAGTACTCCCTCGGCGAGATTATCTTCCGGCCGGGCGATCGATGTTTATGAAAAACCGGGTTGCGATAGTCGAACTCGCAATAGGGTCGATTTACATGCCCGGCTCGTATGCAAACTGCGTCGCCATGCCCGATTAACTTAATCGAATCGCGCGGAAAAGCAAGCTGCCCTCTCGTTGAAATTAACGATTAATTTGTCGCCGTGCGATTGTAACCACCTAAAACCGTTTCAAGACGATTGGCCGCCTGTTTTGAAAATATTTGACGCAGCATCGAATTCATTCGCGGCGCGGAATTGAATAACTTTGTTTCGAGCGGCGGCGACCAGCGTTCATTTTACAAATTGATTTGACTTTTGTTGGATCGAAGCGGCGTTTTTATTTTTGTTCGTTTCGGAATTGGGAAATTGTTACAGTTGTCGCGTCGTGGAGTTTACTAAACGCTAGATTAATCTGTAATTCTCCCTTATCATCGAAATCCTCGCCGAATTACCGATTAGTTTGTAGCTTGCTGTGTGATCGTTCGAACAATTTGGTTTAAATGTGTTTGAAGTAGTTTGTGGACTCGGTGGCTTGGAATTAAACAATTTTGTTTGATATATCAACAGTAGTAGTATGGTATTGATTTAATTTTAGAATTGAAATGTATAGTCGTTTATTTGTGCCGGATTACTCTGTTTCGGGGAGTTAAAGAATTCTACGATCGTTGTGTGTAAGTTGATCAATTTAATTACTTTAATTTCAGAGCCAATAATTCCTGATCATAAAGCAAATATTATATATAAAATACCTATATTTTTATGATTTGTAGATATTAATCATTTATTTATTTAAATTCTATATACATATATATTTATTAATTAAAATATTAATAATTTCATTTTAAATTTAATATTATAAAATAAAAATTAATAGTTAATTATTTATATAATATAAAATTTATATGTATATAATATTTTTTAAATTTTGAAGATTAATAGTTTATTTAAATTTATATTATAGTATATTAACTTATATATATATATGTGTGTGTGTTTGATTTATATTAATTTTTATTTAAACCTAGATATTCTTCATTTGTCCACTGAATTATATTATCTATGTTTAAATTTCTTTTGGAAAATTCCAGATATCTTTTATATCTCATTTATACAAATATTGACGCTTGCGTTTGAAATTTACGAAAAATGAAAGTGAATGTAGTCGTTCGACATTAATTTTAACAAGTCCAAATTTACATTGATGTGTTTGCTAACTTCTGAAACGACATTGAATTTTCGCAAAGTATCGAAATCTTACCCTATATAAATATTCGTTCTACGCACGTTCAAAGAAACTCGCGAAACTGAAAACAAAGAATTGAAAGAGAAATTCTTCTCCGTTTGCAACGCTGCTTGGTCGCCTATTCTATCTCCACGCGGGAAATTCAAAATTCCGACGGCAGACTGATACGACGTTCCAATTTTATCATACCTCGTTAAAATTCGATTAGACAATTTCCCGTGGCGAGACGCGTGTATTTGTTAGCGAAACGCGCAGTGTAGGGGGCAGGTTGAGCATCCACGGGCGTCTTGTCGGACCCAGCCCACCGGGAAATCATCCCCTAGGCCTCCAACTCCAGCCAGTCACCCATTCTACCACCCTCACTGACACCCCTCTCTGCGAATTGCTCCTCCACCCGTGCTTGCCCTTCGGCGATTGATACACGGGGCTTAAATTATACATGGACTCGATCCCCGACGCGCCTTAGGCGGCTATCGTGCACGGATCCGCGTTGGATTCCGCGCGATCATGCGAACACCGCTACCGATCCCGACGCGTCGCCACTCTTCGCGCCCCTCCACAAATCGTCCGACCAAACTACCGATAGCTTGATAAATGAGAAATCGAACAACGAACATACGAGAGACTAAAAAACATTGAATGAATTTGGTATGTTTGATTGTGGGTAAAAATAACAAAGAATAATTGATCTACGTGGTTTAAAATAAATATAATTAAAGTTCGTTAACCTACGTGGTTTAAAATAAATATATAATTAAAGTTTGTTAACCTACGTGGTTTAAAATAAATATAATTAAAGTTTACTAACCTCTTGCACTGGCATGACGTGCCACGCAAGTCGAGAATTTTTTTGTTCCGAAATTGCACCATTTTCTCAGTTTCAAGTATAACCCAGGCAAAACAAATAATAAAATTTATTACTTCTCTACTCAAATAATAAATTTATTACTTCTTAAATAATTTCTATCCAGTGATATCATATCGACGAGTTCAAAAGAAAAAGATAGCGACGAATTATGTATACGGTTCGGTCACTCGTTATGGTCCGCGAGTCAGTTGCCAGCGCAGGTGGTTTAAAATAATTATAATTAAAGTTTATTAATTTAGGAATTAACAGATACCGAAAATGTCCCAATACGGCGATGACGAAAGATTAATTATTAATCTCTCACTAGACTGTCATAGCTATCACAACTCGTTACTCGCTGTAATACTCTCTAGATCTGTACACTCTCTTACGTCTCTCTACTATTAGATTATATTATTTTACCTTTCTGAATTTATTCTAGCATAGAATCGTGTTTGCGAATATTTTCACTATCATTTATTTTATAATAGTTATTCCACTTGTATACTGAAATGTTCAATCGACTCGAAGGATGCATTACCAGCGATTGAGATGGAATTGCATTTGAATTAATTTAAATTACAATTACAGGCTACTTGTGGAGTAATGTACGAATCGACTTTAACAGAGATTTTAATGCCCGTCCGCGAACGAGAAATTGTGGAAACAGCGAGTCGTATTAACTTGCGAGTTATATTTCACAGCTGGATGGAAATTCGAGAACTCCATTTTGTAATACTCCGCCTGATACGCTATCGTGCGCGAATCCCGTCGTCGCTGCCAGTTTCCGACGCGTTGTCGCTCGAAATAAATCTTTCGCCCACGGTCGATAGCTTGGTAAACAGACGATCGAAGAAACGCATAAAGCAGATTAAACGGCGTGTATTTGCTAACACCTGAAACTCGAGAAATGAACGATGTACAGGAACGGAAAGTTGCTATCATAGATAAATCCCTTCGATTTGATGGAAATTTGAATTTCGAGGTCAAAATTTTTTGCATTATATTCTACTCATCACGAAGATAAAACTTTCCCAAGGAATCATAGATCGCAATCTAATAATTCTTTTGAAAAATGACCAAACAGTTTCTCAGTCATTTAACATTGCAGATGCATGCGTTCTAACAGCGACTTTATGATTCTGCATGGGCGTCTATTTTACGTAATTTTTCGTATTAAGTTTCACTGACAATTGATTTGTCGTAGTTGTAGCATCAATGTGAGTCTAAATAATCAAATAATAAGAACAAACTGTTAACATTATTCGAAATATAAATACAGACGCATCGAGGACTATAAAGTCGCTGTTAGCACGCACGTTAAATGGTTCTAAGAAACTTTCCTGTCATTTTTCAAAAGGACTGTTAGGTTCCTTGGAAAAGTTTTGCTTTCACGATGAGTGGAATATAATGAAAAAAAAATTAAAAACAATTGAAATTTAAGCTCAAGGTCAATTTACTGCACTATACTATATGTATTTCCACCAAGTCGAAGGTATAGAATTCATCTCATGACGAACTTTTCCTTCCACCTTGTACAGTCTTCTCTCCACGGTATCGGACAAATAAATTGAAACCAGATGCCGATTTTGATTTTAATACCGTCCGGCAGACAATCGACCGTAGAAGAAAGTATTAATGGCGGGAACTAGAGACGGCGGGAAGAATCGGGATTCGTGACATCGGATATTAAATTTCTCGGATAAAATATTGACAGATTGAGAAAACGCCGCGACGAGTCGGAGGAGGAGGGAAGAGCGGGGCTGACCAGAGTGTGGGAGGGAGGATTGTAGCAAGTAACGCGGAAGTTCATACTTTGTTCGTGATTATCGTAATCCTGGCAAACGACCGTCGGTATCCCGCGGTACTTCATCAAAGAGACTGCATTCAACTGGAAACCGCTAGGTACACTCCAATCGCTGGAAAGGAGGCATTCCCCGGAGACATCAGAGACCCATGGGCAAACCTAGAACCTTGGCGAGCACGTTAGACTCGCCGAATAATCCCTCCCTATCGTGCTACCCGGCCGGATAAATTTATTATCCGTCTCTGACACTGACGTTCAATATCTCCGCACGTACGTCTATTAATTTCGCCGGTCGGAACGGGAATATATCCGTGGCGGATCACGCGATGGAACGAAAGAACGAACGAGAGGGTGGGGAAAAAAAAAAAAAAGGAAAAAGGAGAAACCGAGTCCTTCCTTGCTATGCTGGCTGTTGCAGATGGTAGTAGATTGATGGTAGTTTCGGTGGGTTCAGTTGGTTCGTGGTTTACAAGACAGGGCTTTGTCCTATATCCGTGGGAATTGGGTGGATGCTTGAAACTTCTCGGCCAGTGGAAGAGCCCGAGGAGAGTAAAAGCTTCGTTTGGATCGGCGGTTTGGATTTTTCTTTCGGGGCATCCGGTGTTAACTGGAGTGGGACACACACAGTGGCTGGTTAGAGTGAGTTACACTCTTATCGCGAGAGGGGTCGAACGAATAAGAGACGTCACGGTACGAGCAATAGATACTTATTTGTTTGCCTAGGGCAGAGCAAAAACTTTGTTTGCACCAGTGAACAGGGAACTTTGTTTGAAACGCTTTGTTTGAACGGGATAGTGTTCGGTCAGACACGCTCGCGGCGGGAAATTTAATAATAATAGATAACAACGATAGATACTCCGGGGAGAGTAAAAGCAGTGAACTTTGCTTGGAACATTAAGTAAAATAAAACAGTGTTTAGTGTTCGGTCAGACATGCTCATCGAGAAAAATTTAATTTAATAGATGTTGTGACACGCACGCAGTAAATGCTTATTTATTTATTCTAGAAATTTGTTTGAGTCAATAAACAGTAAATTTTGTTTGGAGTATCGAGTAGAATGAGACAGTATTTGGCCAGACATTTGGCTAATAAAGAAATATTTAATATATTATGATACGAGAAACAGATACTTATTTGTTTGTCCGAGGAGAGAAAACTTTGTTTGGATCAATGAATAGCAAATTTTGTTTGGAACACGCATTGAGTGGAATAAGAGAGTGTTTGGTCAGACACTGTGATACAATGTGTCCTGTGAAGCAAGATATTTGCTTGCTTGAGGAAAATAAAATCTTCGGTTGAACAAATTAAACACATTACATTAACTGGAATAGATCAATGTTGGTAGAATTTTAGTGATAAAAAACACTATAACAAGAGCAATAGATATTTATTTGTTTGCCTGAGAAAAATAAAAGCTTCGTTTGGATCAGTGGTCTGGATATTTGTTTCAAGTAGAATGAGACAATGTTTGACACTCTTGTTGCGAGAAATTTATTAACAAAAACATTTATGATACGATATTTATTTATGGTGTTCTTATCTTACACTTATTATCTGAAGATTTGTAAGATAAGTTTCTTTTTTTAAGAGAGTTCTTTTTTTTTCCAAAACACTGTGGTGAGTGGAATAAGAATGTTTGGATAGATGTTGTGGTGAAAAATTTTATAATACTATGAGATACGAGCTTATCAATTTGCTCTTTATCGTTGAAAATCCCTTTAATACTGATTCTGACACAAAATGGGGCAATCTTTAATCAAACACATTTCATACTTAACAGCAAGACAAAAGTTTGCTACAATTATAATACGTTGTCTGTTTGCTATTTGCCACCAAAAAGCTTCTTTGATGCCATTTCTACTTTTAGTTACACGCCTGCCGCAGAGAATTTAATAACGAAGTATACTACAATTTCAGTAAGAGATACATATCTGTACGTTGTCTATTTACTTCAAAAAATTCAATAATTATTATGCTGCAATGTCACTTATCTCTACTCATCATAAATTTATTTCAGAATAAAATAATCTATCTTGGAGCAAAGTGTCAAGTAGAATGGGATGACGTTTAATCAGACATTTCTTAATAATAAGAAATTCTCTTGGTTTTAGTTTCTTATTTATATTTATATCGTTGATGTTCTACCAAATTTTATATTAATTTGATGCTAATATTATACGAACAAAGCTACCAATAAAACTTAAATACTAAATATTGAAAATTGAAGATTATCTTAATCAAAAACCAAGCAGTAATTCACCACAGTGCCAGAAAGTTTAATTTTTTACATCGTAGGCGCCAAATCGAAAAACACAATGACGAATTCCCTTTAGTAGCCGCAATCTGAAAAAAAAAGAACACGATTTTTGCAATATACAAATTGATCGTGAACAATTACGAATGACGTTGTTCTTCAGCCGGTTAAGAAAACATAATTCCAAGTTAATCTCTCTTCAAACTCGAGCCTTTGCAGAGGCTGTCTGGTAAGAGAGCTTCACGGAAAGAGAGAAAGAGAGAGAGAGAGAGAGAGACAGTGATACAAAAGTGGAGTGCTCAGCGAAAAACGAAAGAACTCGGTACGCGATGCTTTTTGAAAAAATGCTATGCAACGTTTACGCTCTCTGCTCGAGCACCGTTTTCTCTCCCGTTGCTTTTTAGTTGCATCGTCTCGTGAATTCCTCGCAAACGAGAAAGATCTCTCTCTCTCTTTCTCTCTCTCTTTTTCCTCTCCCTCGAAGTGAAAATTAACGCGTTACGCGACGCGAGGTTCGAAGGTTGGAGAGGCTTGGCTGAGCCGCGATCGATCCACCCACGCAAAATTTACTGAAACGGGGTCCGGCGACGCGAGCGGAACGTACGTACGGCAACTTCGACGTCTAGTCGATGTTACGTGTAACAGATGAGGTTTCTTCCTCCGCGCCGCGACGTTTCAAGCGACGACGCCCAGCGTCGTCTACAGCAGCGCAGCCAAGGAGCTGCAAAGGAGCTCTCGTCATCGTCGTCGTCTACGACGCGTCGTCAGTCATCGCTGTTAACGGTCCTAAGCCCGAATTTTCACGCTATAAAGATCACTCAGAGTGTCAAATTACGCGACGTCAACCTCGTCAACGGGGCTGTTTCTACTTTCCTTCGTTGCTGTTCCACGGTTGATAAATTAGTTAAATGTTTCTCCGCGGTAATTCGTGGCGCCGAGTCGTTGCAACAGAGAACCACCGCGGGTGTTTTATATATATATATATATATATGGAACGTACAAGTTATTCAGTTTTCTAGAAATGACGGTGGAGCGAATACTCTGTTCAACGTTTCTTACTTTATTTAACGCTTCGTCGCGAGACGAGTCTATTCGAATAAAGGTGACAGACAGTGGAAGAGTTCCTTGTTATGAAGTTTTCTGGGCGAGAAGCGTCTGATCATCGAGGTTCGTTATCATTCTACTTGGCTCCACGAAACTGATCCTAAGATTGCGATGAGAGCTTGCGACTAAAATTCTCTTAGCTTAGTGAAACTCTTTGGACGATCTAAATGAAAGGAAATTATTGTTGATGTCCATAGAGAATTTAGTTCAATTGCAAATGAAAAACTTCACAGTCACACAGAGATGGAATGTCTAAAAAATTTTAAAAATAATCTTAGGAAATCCTTAGAGGATTCTTCAAGTTTTCAACACTAGAATTATCAAAATGGTCAAAATGGTCAAATTATAATTTTGCAAACGTAAAACAGTGTATTTTTAGAGGTTTAAGTGTATAAATAAAAGCTTGTGTACTTTATTGCGTTGTGGAGCTTTTTTATTTTTTGCTTTAACCAGTTGCGCTGGCAACTGATTGCGGACCATAACGAGTGACCAAACCGTATACAACAAGTCAGTATGATATCACTGAATAGAAATTGATAAACTTATTATTTGTAAAATTAATAAACGTAAAATTAAACTTATTATTTGTAAAATTAATAAACTTAAATTAATAAACTATTTATTACTTTTGAGAAGTAATAAACTTATTGTTTGTTTTGCTTAAATATACTCAAAACTGAGAAAATATTGCAATTTTGGGACAAAAAATTCTCGACGTGCGTGATACGTTATTCCAGCGCAAGAGATGGAAATTTCGAAGAAAACTACCACTGACATCCGTCAGATCATCTTCAGAATTAATAACAAAATTAGAAAATCAGAGCGTTCGCCCTAACGCTCTGTAATGAGAAAACTGAGAAAATGAAGAAAAACTTTTATCGACAATAAAAAAATTAACAGCAGGAAATTATATTAATATAGGCGAGCGAAGAATTTCAATCGACGTTACGCGACTCGCCGAGTAGCTCAACAAGTAGTAGAGAAGTTGCCAGGCACGGAGTGAAAAGCCTCGGATTTGATAGAACTGACGGGGAAAGAGAAGGAGAGGAGGTGACGATTTGCCGATAGACGATAACGCATTGATTCCGAGGACCGCGAATTCAGCAGCCGTAAGTTAAGACGATTAGCTGCGGATTATGCTGCCACCTATCCGAGTACACTCCTCCTGATGGATGCGTAGGGACTTGAATTTCGATCGAGAGTCGCGAAGGCGATTTTCTTTCGACTACAACTTTAAATTAGTTTCGTTAAGTTCGTTAAGCTATTACATATCTCACGCGACGCATTCTTAGCGCGGGCTAATTAAGCTGTTTTCCCAACCGAGGCCTCGAGTTTTTCTCGGAAACGTTGCAAACGCTTTTACATTCACGTCGCGATAAAATTCCTTCCGGAGGCAACTTGGGCACAAAGAAAGTTTCAAGTTCTCTCCCATCCCTTTCGTTGTAGAGTATTTACTTCTGTTTCTGTTCTTGCAATTTTTAGGAAGGTCGAGTTGAAAAAAAATAAACGAAACAAGATGAACGTGTGACGATAAATGATAATATTTATTGTAATGTCTGAATGGACATCGAACATAGTTACAGAGTTACAGAGTGTGTTTGTTTTCAGATGTTGCATCAAATTTTTAACTATTTAAATATTGTAATATACTATATCGAAATTTTAACTATTTCTAGTCTTTACTTGGAAAATGTAAAAAATGAGATAAATGGACTGTTGTACTTTGATATTAGAATAGAAATGAAACATAGTTACTATTAGACTGTGTTGATTCATTAAATGTTATTGAATTAAATTTCTAATTGCTTTTTAAATTGAATGTTACTTGTTAAATATAAAATAAGACAAATAAAATGTGTTTGATAATTTATAATAAAAATAGATAATATTTCACGAATCTTATACTTTGCAATACAATTTATTATATATATATAATAAAAGTATAGAACTCGAAGTTTATTTAACAGAGCAGATAAATGAATAACATTTATGTAATAAAAATGTAACATTTATTACCAGTAGAGAAGTACAAAGAGGAACAATAACAATTCTCTCTATTAAAATGAATTTAATATAGTCTTCATACAATTCGCTCAAACGTTGAACTATATTCTGCCATAATTTTAAATTATTTTCACGCATGTTTCACAATGTTCTTCAAAACTGGAAATAGAGAGTTACGCGATCTACCGTTCTGTATTCAATTGAATTAAAAGCATGAATACAATATTTCCCCCGGCGACATTGGAGTTAAGAGGAACGAAGTTGGACAACATCTAATTCCATTATTTAGGTTTAAGTATAAGGGAGAGGCGAAATGAAGGACTATTGGATTTAGAGTGTTAAATTCCATCGCGTTAAATCGGAAGGGACACCAAATTTGAAGCTCGTTGAAGGGACCATTAGGCTATAAAGAGAGGAGGGTCGAAGGGCTGCAGTTGAGCGTCAAATATAAAGCGTGGCAAATTTGCCGAATACTATGTTACACTAGAGCGATTCGAGGGTTCCGAGTCAACGAATATCAAAGCAGCCTTCATCCATCATTCTCGTCCCATTGAATCCATTTTGTTCATTTAAACGTCCATCGAACTCTTAACTCATCCTTATTCTTATCAACAAATGTTGATTCTCTAGAAGATATCTAAAGCTGAACGTTTAAATTGTTTATAACTCGGTTAAGCATATTTTCTTTGATAAATAAATATATTTATTAAATAATTTATTTATTTATTTTTTATACATTTATATGTATTTTTAAATATATTTATTTATTTTTTTATACATTTATATATATTTATATATATTTTTAAATATATTTATGTAAAATATATTTAATATATTTAAATTTATATAAAATATATTAAAATATAATTAAATTTATTTATTAAAAATATATTTAACAAAATTAAATAAATAATAATATATAACATAACGATCAATGAATTCACTTCAATCAACTTTGGAGCTAATGTAATAAACATTCTTCTCAGATTTTTGAAGAAAAATGTAAAACAATTTTAATTTTATCTTACATTCTGCTTAATTTTAATGATCGAAAGATGTGTAATCTCCCTAACTCTAATTTATACAGACTTCAAGGTCATTTAATTAAATGAAATCTTACTAATTGAATTCATTTGCCTAAACATGAACCTCTGTTATACGACATTCAATCGCAAGAATTGCTTACTCCTCAATAAGATAAACGATAATGAAGTCTTTGTACTTTATTTTCAAATAATGTTTTCAATCTACGGTTTTTGATTTTCCAATTTAAATCCTATGATTTTTGCATTATATAATAAATATTATTAAATATATCTTTTAATAAATATATTATATCAAAATTTTATATATATAATATATATAAAAATATTTTATAATATAATATAATATTTAATATAATATTTTATATACAAAATACCCCCAACCATCCCACACACTTTTAATCTAACTACTATAAAGATTTTTACGTACTCTCGAAGACTTTCGAGATCAATATCATTTCGAGATCGTACAGATATACGTTAAGTCTAGTAATTTTCGCAATATCCAGTAAACAAAAAACGAATATGAACATCGTCCCTGTTTCTACACTGGAATTCATAAAAATTGAACTTCTACCAACGCACACGATATGCAAAACGAAATAATCTTTTTAAAATACTTGCTAAAGAAAATATCAACACCCTCTCTCCCTCTCTCTTTTTTTTCTCTCTATTTCCACAGTTACGTTCGTAATAATTTCCTACGGACGCACTATCGTGCAACGATAAAACAACTAACCCCCCCTCCTCCCCCTCCCCACCTCTCCGAAATATCTGCCCACCTCGCACACACACCCTCGCTGTGCGTCGCGTCGGTCCTCGAAAAGCAAAAAGCGGGCGACCAAAGCTGAACCAATTCCGTCGAAAGTGAAAGCTTCGAGGCAGCGGGCGCCAAGCGTCAAAGTCGCTCCAACCCGGCTGGATTTTCGATTAAGCGAACTATCAAAATCACGAGCACCGGGAGGGCGCACGCCGCGTCACCACGGGCCCCGGGTCGTGAAGTTTAAATTAGTTTTGTCGAGTTGGCCGCGCGCGCGCGTGGCTGTGCTTCTGCGAGCACTAATGCGTTGCCTGTGATTTTGAATTATTGGATGTACATAATTCCCTTGGTGATGGATGCGGACGGGGGGTGGGGGCGGGGGGACAGCGGCCAAGCGTCGAAGGAGAGCGCAGGGTTGGGGGAGGGAAGATCTAGCCCGTGGTTCCTCCTAATGGATACACACCAAAGTACATCCCCCTCAATTTCGATTAAGTGCTCCATCAAAATGGCAAGCCCTGAGAGGGCAAACAGTTAGAGGGCACGCCGCGTCTACGTGGCACCCTGTAATTGGTTACCTCTTGGTCTTGGCCCCGACCTTGGGTCCGTTCCGTTGCCCCGTCTGCCCTTAATTGCGCGCCGCCATAATTTTTCAATTGATCGAATTAGAGCCGCGGGCGTTGAACGCTCACTCTTTGGTCACCAGCACCTGTTCTACGGTCGAAAACTTCTGCGGCTGTTGAGTTTCGTTTTTTGAACGAAAGGTTCGACGCATGATATTGATCGATGGGATTAAAGTACACACACACACACATCGCTGGACTCGTGTTTTACAGCCTCTTTTGATGTCACGCAGGTGTTAACGACTTTGTTCGTTAATCGCCGCGCTTGGAAACTCTGTTTTCGGCGTGTCCTTGGCAGGAATTTTTCGGGCGAGCTAACTCGCGCGAAGGAGACGTGACAGTGTGCGATGGCGATAGATCAAATTAAAGCATAGTACTGGATGGAGGACAAGACTCGCTTTTTACAGCCTCTTTGATGTCGCGCAGGTGTTAATGACTTTCCTCATCAACTGTTCTAGTTGAAAATTCTATTTCGGAGAGTTTTCAGCAAAAATTTGGTACGGTTGTTGAATTTCATCTTTTGGGGAAGATTTAATTTATTTGGACACAGTGATTTACGTGACGTCGATCGATCAAAGTAAATTATAACAGTAAATGAGAGAGAAGACTCGCTTTCTACAGCCACTTTTAATACTACACACTTGTTAATGCCATTATTCGTTAAATTTGTGCTAACTGAAAACTTTATTTCGCAAAGTTCTTAGCAGAAATTTAGCGTGGCGTTTGAATGGATTTGTCTTTCTTCTGGAAAGCTTCAATTTGTGTAATAGTGATTGGATAGAGGACAAGACTCGCTTTTTACAGCCTCTTTGATGTCGCGCGGGTGTTAATGACTTTCCTCGTCAAGTATTCTATTTCGTTGAAAATTGAAAATTCTATTTCGCAGAGTTCTTAGCAGGAATTTGACGTGGTTACTGAATTTTATCTCTTAGGAAGACTTAATTTACTTGGACCAGGTGACGCAGTGATTTACGTGATGCAGTAGTATCGGAAAAGTGGTTGGATATATGAGATTGGGTGATAGGAATGTTGCGAGAGATTGACAAATGGTATTGAGATTGTCCTTCAAGTTAATCGTTTCGTGTGTCGTGTAGCTATTATTGTTTTATTATTGTATTTCGTGAGTTCTCGGATTGTAGCGAAACAAAATTCATCAAGTTGAAGAAGCGTTAAAGAATTGCAAAATACAGCGTCTAAAAGCACAAGACACGAGTTGGCTTTGAAATCAAATAAAAAAAAAATGAGTAAAAACGTACATAGAATTATTGTAAAATTATTTTAGTTGAAAAATTTTTCATCGCTCAAACACATAATGGAGAATGAACTTGATTGAACTAGAACGATTAAAATTGGATCACTCTAAAATGGCACAGTCGAATACAAATAAACATAAAACTCTTAATTAATTACACCACAGATTATTCCGCACGGAGCACGGAACGCTATTCGTGGAATATTTCATTTTATAATGCGCAATGTTTGTTGATCAAATATCAAAAAGTGAAATCGAAATCGATTGACCTTCCACAGCCAGAGTCAGTTCATTTATTCGCAGGTAAAAACGAATGATTATTAATTAATCGTAGCTATCCACTGGCCAAGTGAAAATCTAGTACAATAAATAAATCATTTGTTACGTTTATAATGATCATTGACACACTGTTATGAATTAATAAGTATTTCCAGTGTCACACAGCATTACTAACGCGTTGTTGTACGGGATTAAAAATAAACTTCAATTCGTCAATGACGTGAAACACAACGGAACAGAATAAGTATTATACCAAAACATGGATGCATGAATATCCAGCTTCCAAGTTACACAAGATTAAACCAAACTAACATATCAGTGCGTCGACGCACGAAAATAGAGCTACCACATGAATGAAAGTGAAACAAAAATGAAAGGCATGATCTCTCACGATAAAGGGCTTGCTTGCCCTTATAGTTTCGGTATAAATCAGTCGCGTTGCATGCTTCGTCGAGCAAATTGGCCAAACGGGAGGAGCGGGAGGAAATGAAAAAAGAAAAAAGAAGAAGAAGAAGAAGAAGAAGACCACCAGCTTTACTTGCGAGCCTTTCGGCATGGCCTTTTTATCGGGGAGGGGAGGAACCGCAAGGACGGCCAGGGTCTTTGGAGAAACTCAAAGGGAATCTCTCGCAGCCGCGGCCTCGGCCCCGTGCACCCTTTCACGAGGATTTCTCGAACCCCCTGCCGCGCCAAGCTCTGATTTACGATCGTCCATCGACCAGCCTGCGGCGCGCACCCGCCCCGAATACAAAATCTCGAAAAATTTATACGGCAACTGCGTGCGCCCGTTGTGGAATGATTTTCCATCGCGATCCGGAGATATTACTCGATGCAGAAATCATACGAACGTGAAGAATCTCTGCGTGAATCTAGGAAAGGGAGAGACGTTCGAAATTTCGTGTTGGCGAACTTTGCCAGTGCGTTCTGCAGATAAAGGCAAGGTAGATTTCTGAAATCGATCGTGTGAGTATGCTTTTACTCAAAAGTCTTGGGATACATCTTATTCTTACTATTTAGGGTTTTGTAGAAATTTTCTAATTATCGGGATAATAGGAATTTTTCCTTTTATTATAAAGGAAATATAATAAAGGAATGTATTTATAATAAAGGATTGTATCCTTTTATTATCCTGTTATTATATAAGGATTGTAACACTTATATAATAGCATATGATTGTAATCCTTATTATCCTTTGTTGTTATATAAGGATTGTATTAGAAAATATTCGTACAATTGAAAAATTCCTTCTATTATATATATAATCCTTATAATATATTGATATATTAATAGTTTTTACATTCTTTGTTGTATAAAGTATTATCTAATTTTTCTAGTTTTGAAAGAAATATGATACTTGTCTGAAGATCTTTGAGCAAGAGTATATGTATAGAGTGTATATATATTTTTGTCATATTTTTGACTTTCTAACGAAGAATTTATATACTTTTCATACCTTTCAAGAATTTATATACTTTTCACCTACAGAAGACACTGACGAAATTTGTACACTAAACTTCAGGACACCCTGTATATGGGAAAAGAACACGACAAAACCGTAAAATTGTATTTGTATCTTTCAATCATTAAAATACTGAGTGGACAATGTCCCTCATTACTTGGATGTTTGAGGAGCGAAAAAAGTTTTATAATTGCAATTAATGTGTCTTTATGTGATGTTATATGAGAATGCATCGCAAAATGCTGGCTCGTTTATGGTTTATTCTGATTACGATAGATGAAATTATTATTATTATAGACATCGAAGGTTCATGCAAATTTATGCTTGAGGGATATTACGATAGATGAAGTTATTAAACCAAGAATATTTAATTAATACCTTTATAATAATCTGGGGAATTATTTATTTATAATTATTACGAATGATGTTGTTTGAATATTTTGTACAATCTCTAACGGCAAGGGTAATCTAGTTTTTGAATATTCAGAAAATCGAATATGTAGCAGCAAATACATTCACGAAGCTGATACGTTCTCGCGTCTGACCATACAGAGTCCTTATCTACTGCGGAATTTTAAAACTCAACTAATTATGTATCTTTTATCTTGATTCAAGTTTTATACTTTAGTTAATAGTTTTAATATTAAATTTCTGAATATTTCCTGTGTTTTAGCACGTTTTATAATTTTTGAAATTGCAATAGCTGTTGCATATAAGAAACATTAATTACAAATTATTAGAACTGTCATTGTATAAATTTTATGATAAGATAAACTTTTATAACGTCGTGTAACATTGAAGTTACATATTTATTTACTCACATTTTGAAAATATTATTATATATATACAATTTTATATTATATATAAAATAAAAAATATATATATAATGATATACATATATATACATATTATTATTTTGCTATCGTATTTCACTAATACATCATTACAAAAATACCAAATAAATTGTGTATAACAATTATTTCTAAATTAAAAAAAAATATTAATTTCTCTCATAAGCAAACGAAATTCTAGTCATAAAACATTAATAAATTTTTATTTGTTTGTATAAATATTTGGCCAACGAAACATATGATGCTCGTAATAAAATTGTTAAAAAAGTAATAAAATCGAGGCAACACCAAATGTATATTCTATTACCAATTGAATTGAATCAAATGGGAAACATTTTTCTTTCGTACTGACTCCCATTCATTTCCAGACACTAAAAAATAAATATTGAAACCATGATTTTGTAAATTACTAGTATACTTACTAGTACTATACTATTGCTCTGTCATTATTTAATTAGATGTTACATATTATATTACATTATATTACATATTGTAACACATATTATATTACATTATATTACATATTACAACACATATTATATTACATATTAAAACACAATCTACCATAAGATTAAATATTAAAAAATAATCAAACTACTGCTCAACATAATAAACACTCTGTTCACCTTCGATATTATATTACATTATATTACATATTGTAACACATATTATATTACATATTAAAACACAATCTACCATGAGATTAAATATTAAAAAATAATCAAACTACTGCTCAACGTAATAACACCCTGTACTATTCACCTTCGAATCCAAATGCCCGTCGCCTACGCGCAAACCGATATAAAGCACAAACTTCGAGCAAGACACCTCGCTCGAGCTTCTCCTTGAAACCCAGGCAAGAAAGTGGGTTCCTTTGCAAGGATTTTGCCGTTGATCTCGGATCTGCCGGATCACCCCGCGAAGAAAGCATCTCGCGTGGATTCGAGTAAACGCTCGCGCGATCCCCACATCCTTATTCTCTTCTCCCTTATTCGACAGTGTGTGCCACAAAGCGTAACGCATTAGCAAACTGGCGCGAGCCCTCGGTAAGATCGCGCGGGCAAGGGTCGAGCTGTAATTATTTCTTTGGCAAATATTCCTGGCCACCGGTTGGTCTCGGCTGGGCGGAGAGCGGGCTTGTTTCGCTTTTATTAAACTCGTGCTCCCCCTCCCTCTCCCCCCTCCCCTCTCCCCCGTCGTCGTCCACTCGTTTTTCCCTGGCCGATTCAACGTCACCCCCCCGGGCTTTTAATAAAAGCCGATATTAAAGGTATTAAGTGGGGAGTCATCGTGGCTCCGGCAGAAACAGCCGAACAACCACTCGCGACTCTCTCCTTCATTTATCTTTTCTCCCCGTCCAAAACTTAGTTAGTTACTATTTTTACGGTTCGTTCGTACGTTTTTTTTTCTTTTTTTTTCTTTTTCTTTTTCTTTTTTTTTTTTTTTTTTTTTTTTTTTTTTTGAATAATTGGTACTATGAAATTGCGAGTTATTTTTGAGAGATCATTGTCTAAATAAATTTCACATTCTAGATTTCGCTGTTTTCGTCACTTATAAAAAAGAAACGCAATTATTCATTAATAATTTAATATTTTGTATTTTATGATTATTTATTAAATGATTTGTGAATCATTTATTTATTAATAATTTAATATAACTGATAAGACGTTTTTATTCATTATAATTATTATTCATTAATAATTTAATATATTTCAGTCCCTTCTATTTTTAATACTCGTAAAAATTTCGTCACTGGATTGCGTATGTCTAAAACCTCAGCAAAACGCTATTATTCATTAACAATTTCATACATTTTGATTCACGCTATTTTTGACATCTGTAAAACTTTCGTCACTGGATTTCATTCGATGTGTTTAAAACTATACGTGAAAATTAATTTAATAACTTGATACATTTTAATCTTTGCCATTTTTTTACTATTTTAATCTTTACTATTGCAAAATTTTCGTTGCTGAAATTTCATATATCTGAAACCGTACAAATATTATTTATCAATAATTTGATAGATTTTAGTCTGTTCTACTTTTGTTATTCGCTGGTCTTGCACATTTAAAACCATGTAATAAGCACAATTATTCCTCGATCATTTAATATAAAAAGACTCAGTAGAGAAAACTCAGCCTAACTAACGAACGCGAGCGAACATTCAAAATTTACCATCCATCGTTTCCAAGTTCTCCTTCGTTAACAGGCTAGAATAATTAATAAGAGTTTCATCAAATCGCGCGAAAGGTAAAGGCTTTGAGGATGTAACTCTTCTATCTAAACCCTTGGTAAATAATAATGTTCAGTCTTCAGAAGTTCGTCTAATTCCCTACTAAAGTCTCCTCTTGTTAAGAAGATCCATTAAATCTCGCGGTTGAATGTTGAACGATTTTGATAGTCAGTTAATTACGTATCGTTAACGAGGCCGGCCTGTTAACGAGCTACTTTTATGAATTTTTTTAATAGCAGCCGCTGCTCTCTGTTTCGAGAAAGATAGCGTATCTAGGATGGCCAGCGCCTTGCGGCGAAAAAGAAAAAAAAAAAAAATGATAGAAGAAGAAAAAAAGAAAAAGAAAAAACACCGTTGCCTTTGTACAACATTGCGTCGCTATCAGACGAGGGAGATCCGCGTGGTTCAACCTGGCTGCATCGTGCTTTGTAATTAGCGATTTTCCTGCTATACCACGGGAATAACTAATTTCTCGTAAAGTCTTTTTCTGTTTTTTTTTTTACAATCTTTCCTGCCCTCGAAGTGCAGCGAGAGCTTCGAAGTCTTCTCGAATTTCGCGTTTCGCCTCTTTTGATATTTATCATTATTTATTTATTATTATTTGTTTATTATTATATATTATATATTTATTATTATTTGTTTATTATTATATATTATATATTTATTATTATTTATCTATTACATATTATATAGTTATTATTATTTATCTATTATATATTATATATTTATTATTATTTATCTATTATATACTATATATTTATTATTATTTATCTATTATTATATATTATATATTTATTATTAAGATGCTTAGTGTTTAGTAATTAGTTCTGAGCGATCATTTGCTGTTTCGAAAGTTCTTCAAGGCTAGGATTGTAATTCGAATTGTTCTCTCGAAATTTTTCGTGGCCAATAATCAACGAATTAATCTTGAATCATCTGTCTGAAAAACCTGACCTATTTCTAAAATTTCTAAAACCTAGTTCTTTCTTGGAAAGCCCCTCAAGACAAAAATTGCAATTGAATTATTTCGCCAATTTACAGTTGGTTTACGATTATTTTGTTATTTTTCTAAAATTTGTTTCGAGGTAATTTTCTAGTTGATTGAAGTTTCTTTATTTTCCTATATAACGTTGCTCGCAAAAAAAAAAAAAAAAAAAATAGTTTCTTCAGAAAGTTTGAGGATCTTGGAAATACACAATAGCCTGTAACAGTTTGCATTGTAATTTATTTTCAACGATCAAGTGTTGTTGAAATTAACTTCGTTTTACAATCATACTTTCGCCCGTTTCGTACTGAAGATCGTTTCAAATTAATTTATTCCGTTCTCGAGGTTATTAACCACACTCGATGTATCCTCAAGACGATTGAGAAATCAAACATCCGAACGGTTCACGAATCACAGATATCAAGATAATTGCAAACTATCAATCTCTCTAATAGCCACTAACCAACCCTTACACATATTATAATCTAACAAATTCTATTTCTAACCCTCTATTAAAATATTTCCAACACGTTTCATTAACATTGATTCTGACATGTTTTCTGCAACTTGTAGAATAAATTTTGTATTATTTAATGATACAAAACTTGATTACAGAAACTAATAAAAGTGATAGAAACAAGAACATGCCAATATTTTCTACAATCACCGTACAGAAAAAATAATTCATTCACTCCAATCTTTCTGACAAATTTATCATTTTTTCAGAAATCGTCACCGTACATAAAAAAGAAATAATAAAACTTTCTTTTCTAATCTTTTTGACAAATTTACCATTTTTGAGAAGCTGCTAATGCTTTTTATAGTCATTGTATATAAAAGAGTAGTAAAACTTTACTTTCTCACAAATTTATGAGAAAGTGCCAATACCAAGATAGTCAAACTTTATTCACTGCAATATCTTCTGATAAATTTACCATTTATGAGAAACTGCCGATACTTTTTACAGTCACTGTATAGAAAAAAAAAAAAAAATAGTAAAACTTTCTTCTCTAATCTTTCTGACAAATTCACCAGTCTTGAGAAGCTGCCAATGCTTTTTATCACTATGTATAAAAGAATAGTAAAACTTTATGCTCTCCAGTCTTTCTAACAAATTTATGAGAAAGTGCCAATACCAAGATAGTCAAACTTTATTCACTGCAATATCTTCTGATAAATTTACCATTTATGAGAAACTGCCGATACTTTTTACAGTCACTGTGTACAAAAAAAAAGTAATAAAACTTTATCCCCTCCAATCTTTCTCACAAATTTACCATTAATAAAAAAGTGCCAATATTTTCTGTCATAAAGATAGTAAAACTTCAAAACTATCCGCCTTAATTTTCACTTTGATGCTCACAAATTTACCAATTTACAAGAACGCAAGAAACGAGGAGAGAGAGATATGATTTTTCGACGAATAGAAATAAAAGAGAGAGAGAGAGAGAGAGAGAGAGAGAGAGAGAGAGAGAGAGAGAGACATAGAGAACGATAAATAATTCAGAGGCACGTCACACCTGCACGAGCGCCGGTTTTTATCACACGGCAAGCGAACGGGGCTTTTCGTACGTGGCAGGACCTTGCACTTTATTGATTTTAGGCTGACCCGCGATTCCCACGGCGGACCTGTAAGTTCCGACGAATGCCGGTGCTTCTTCCTCCACGCCGTTTCCTCCTCCGTCCGTTTTTCACCGGTTTTTCGTGCAATTCGTCGAACTTTTTATCGTTGCAAAGCGTCGAGAGATACTTAAAGTTCAGACGAAAAAATAGCAAAAAGTCGAATCGAATTTATGGAATTAACCAGCTTGGCGATTCTAGAAGTGATCTAGAAGAATTTAAAACTTTTTTTTATAAAAAATTCTTATATATAATCTTTTTTATGAATCTTTTTTTATAAAAAATTCTTTTCATTTGCAAAGTAGTTAAATGTTAATTATAAATTGTAAAAGAAAAAAATAACGAACAGAAGAAGAATCAATTTGACGTAATTAAAAATCAATCTAGTTAGGTCATCACATTTTCTGACTCTTCTTATTATTACGATGAAAAAATGGATTGAAAAACAAGCGATTCGACGTAATTGAAACTCAAGGAGCCTAAGTTACAACGTCGTGATTACGTGAAAAATTGATCTCGACTGACAGATAATAATAAAATTCTTCTTATTCGCAAAGTAATTAATCATTAATTATAAAAGTAAAGTAGTTGATCATCAATTATAAATAATAAAAAATAAAACAACGAAACAGGAGAAGAATCAATTTGACGTAATTAAAAATCAATCTAATCTAAGTCATCATATTTTCTGATTCTTCTCACTCGCAAGGTAGGAATTCCAAACACTTCAATTATTAATTATTATAACAAGAAAAGATAACGAGTAAATTGAAAAATAACCAATTGGTCGTAATTGAAAATCAAAGAGCCTAAGTTACAACGTCGTGATTGACTGATAAGATAATAATAAAATTCTTCTTATTCGCAAAGTAATTAATCATTAACTATAAAAGTAAAGTAGTTGATCATCAATTATAAATATAATCTAAGTCATCATATTTTCTGACTCTTCTCACTCGCAAGGCAGAATTCCAAACACTTCAATTATTAATTATTATAACAAGAAAAGATAACGAGTAGATTGAAAAATAACCAATTGGACGTAATTGAAAATCGAAGAGCCTAAGTTACAACGTCGTGATTGACTGATAAGATAATAATAAAATTCTTCTTATTCGCAAAATAATTAATCATTAATTATAAAAGTAAAGTAGTTGATCATCAATTATAAATAATAAAAAAATGAAACAACGAAACAGAAGAAGAATCAATTTGACGTAATTAAAAATCAATCCAATCTAAGTCGTCATATTTTCCGACTCTTCTCACTCGCAACGCAAAATTCCAAACACTTCAATTATTAATTATTATAACAAGAAAAGATAACGAGTAGATAGAAAAAATAACCAATTGGACACAATTGGAAATCAAAGAGCCTAAGTAACAACGTCGTGATTGACTGACAAGATGATAATAAAATTCTTCTTATTCGCAAAGTAATTAATCATTAATTATAAAAGCAAAGTAGTTGATCATCAATTATAAATAATAAAAAAATAAAACAACGAAACAGAAGAAGAATCAATTTGACGTAATTAAAAATCAATCCAATCTAAGTCATCATATTTTCCGACTCTTCTCACTCGCAACGCAAAATTCCAAACACTTCAATTATTAATTATTAATTGCCGCGATGAAACAAAAATAACGTAACGAGTCGATTGAAAGACAAGCGACTCGACGTAATTGAAAATCAAGGAACCTAAATTACCGGATCGTGATTACGAGGTGAATCGATCGGTGTGGCAGGAGCCGGCCGCTGTTATTTTTTCCACGGAGGGAGCATCGATGGACACGCGCGCGCGCGCGCCCAGCCAACCACGTTAAATAAAAATGTTTAGTTAACGCGCTCGTTAACGCGAGCGAACGGTATTGAGGGTATCTAGAGTGGAAGAAGCAACGGGGAAGGCAGGTGAATAGCGGTTACGAGACACCTTTGTCTCATCAAAAACCGGGGAATCTAATATCATCGTGCGGCCGTGCCGCGGGACAAAAGGCGGAACGCGTGAAACGCGAACGAAAACATGCTTGAAAAACATTTGCACAACGGAATGCAAACCGGTCTAACTCCTCGCCTATGTGTTTCCGTTGAAATAAAGGCAAAGGAATCGAGTTAAATCTACCCAGCCATCTTTTTCATCCTCTTCTCTGTTTTTTCTTCTCTTCGTTTCTCTCTCATCACCATCTTCTTCTTCTTCTTCTTCTTCTTCTTCTTCTTCTTTTCATCAGGTGCCTCCACCTCTTCTTCTTTGTTCTATGTTTGATCGATCGAATCGTTCGACGCGTAACATCACTTCCCTTCTTCGTTTTCTTTCTCCTCTCTTTTTTTTCGCTGACGTAGTTTAAACGATAATACAATGGAAAATACGGGTGAAACGGACCGACAGAGCGAAAATCGGCGAGAAATGGAATTTATATAACGCGCGAATCGAAACGGTTTAGATATCGGGGGCGCGTTTGCCACCGGAACGTTTGAAAGGGATTCATCGTTTGACCGCGCCGAGCTTCGGTCCGGACTTTTATTTATTTATTACCGCGTTTCAATGATTTCTCGTATTTTCGCGGATATAAATCTCCACGTGAAATATAAAATAAAAAAACTGACGAAATAAAGAGAATCAATTTCATTGGTGGCTATACATTGTTGCACCGAACGGCGAATTGAAATCGGAATTTTCTCGTTTATTGCGTTTCAAACGAAAAAATTATGCGATGAAGAATTAACGATTAAATTCTGAGAAAAAGAAAGACGCTCGTTCTGCCGTGCTTTGGCGTGGAAATTATTCTAATTAAATTCTTTCACGATTCTCACGATTATGAAAGTCGCGAGCAATTTTTCTCCTACGAGAAAATTACCAACTACTATGCTTTCAACGATGTGTCTTAATTTTTGAATTATTTCCTTTTAAAAACGCTTGTGAAAAATATTTTCGAAACGCGTGTATGCAAAATTTATACAAAAAAAAAAAAAAAAAAATGTACAAGATTCTTCTGGTTCAAGAGAGCACAATAATTATTATTATCTTCTCTCTTATTCTGTCATCTTTAGTTAGAATTACTTTAATTAAACTATGATCATTTTCTTTCAATTTCTTCGGTTTCTTTCTTCTACCAAGTGCAATTAAAAATTTACACGGCACTAAAATTTGATTATTTCACCGTCAAAAAATTTTTGATCACGGATAAACATTCGTAAAAAGTTTCTACCCTTATCCTGCCATTTTTTTTATAGTAAAATTGTTCTATTAAACGCATTAAAAGATTTACACGCTATTAAATTTCAATCACTTCATCGCCAAAAAATTCTTAAGTCGATAAAAACATACTGATTCATTCTAAATGAATAAAAATTCGTAGAGTTCTCAAAAAAAAAGTTTGTAAATTCTATTTTATTTTAAATTAAACTGTTATTCTCCCTTATTCCGCCATCTTCGAAGATTTACACTAAATTTTGATTGTTCCACCTCAAAAAATTGCGATTCGAAACATTTGTAGAAAACTTCTCGAGGAGAAGTCTCGCAGATTCTTTGTACAAAAAAAAAAAAAAAAAAAAAAAAAAAAAATGCCAAAAAAATGATATAATTAAAGAGCGAGCGTCTTACAGTAGAATAGTTGCCTAAGTGGTCAGACTGAGGCAGGCGGGAATTCATCTCGATTTGTTCGCGATTATCATTTGTTCACGATCGCGTCAAACGTGTCCCCGTTTCCTGTTACACGTTGCATTGCTTATGCACCGAGGAATGCGCGTCTACGTTCTTGCAAGAAAATTGCACGGCTGGCTGGGTTTTCGCACGCCGCAAGGTGAACTGTTCCATGTCGAAGGCTGTCGTTGGATCGTTCGATATCCACACATGTACGCGCGAATCTTGCGCAGCAAGATTTTAAACGACATAAACAACAACTTGGCCTCGATGTATGTATATTTATTCGCTCGCTTGCACGGGTTTATTAACTGGCGCGAAACTTTAACATCGAAAAAGTTAACATCGAATTTGACGTATTGGCGTTGTTCAAATATAGATTTAGAATGTAATGGGTAATATGTAAGTTGTAATGCAGTAAAATATACAATATACATTATAATGTCATAAAATATACTGTATAATGTATTAATTATAAAGTATATCTTATTACATTATATAATATATATATATATTATATTTTATAGTATATAAATGATATAGTATATTTCACAGCATATAAATTATATATATATAGTATATTTTATAGTATATAAATTATATATATATAGTATATTTTATAGTATATAAATTATATATATAGTATATTTTATAGTATATAAATTATACAATATATTTTATAGTATATAAATTATACAGTATATTTTATAGTATATATAAATTATACAGCATATTTTATGATATATAAATTATATAGCATAGTTTATAGTATATAAATTATATAGTGTATTTCATATATAAATTATATAGTATATTTTATAGTATATTATATAGTAAATTATATAGTATATTTCACAGCATATAAATTATATAGTATATTTTATAGTATATTTCATAGTATATAAATTATATATATACTTATAGCATATTTTATAGTATATAAATTATATATATACTTATAGCATATTTTATAGTATATAAATTATATAGTATATTTCATAGTATATAAATTATAAATTATATTTTATAGTATATAAATTATAAATTACAATGTAAATCACAACAGAAGTATTTACCAGGATTAAAATCGTTGCATCATTATCACGATATAAGGTCTCTACTCTGGAAAATTATTCGATTTTCCACATTTATTTATCTGCAGCAAAATTTAATTTACTTTCATTGTTACACTGATTCCACTGATTTAATAGTTTTCTTTAAATCTACTGTGTACCGAAGAGATTTACAGACTGAAGAGTTTTAAAAAATATCACGACGATCGTTCATATTATTTTGTAAAAATAATTTAGTCAATGAAGTTTCGAAAAATCACTGTACTTTTTTGGAAGAAAATACAATATATATCGCAATATTTATAATAAATATACTGTATATAATATAATATTTATTTAATTACATATTATATATAATCTATTTTAATATATTTCATTACACATTATATATAATTTATTTTAATATGTAATATATTTTATTACATATTATCTATAACATAATGAAGTTCAGGCATTTACTGTACTTTTTGGAAGAAAATATATACATCGCAATCTTTATAATACATGTACTGTATACAATATAATGCAATATAATATTTATTTAACTACCAATTATATATAACATAATGTAATGAAATATAATAAATATTACATCATATGATACTACATATAATAAAATATAATAAATATTACATTATATGATATTACATATAATATAATAAAATACAATAAATGTTACATTATATGATATTGTAATATGATACAACAACGTTAAATCTAAGAATTGTGACTTCTCAGTGATCAAAATTTACGGCGTTCGTCGCTATTATTTATTCGGGGCACAATGCAGAATGAATCAGCGCGTGGAAATCCGAGGTTCCTTCCGCTGTGTCTTAACTATTAATACGTTTGCTCATTAGTATTCCAGTTTAGGTGGGAAATTATTGTCCGACCCCCTAACTTCGCCTGCTGTTAAGCTTCTTAAGCTCTCCCATCGGGGGTTCGTAAAATTTCGCATTAAACTTCAACGCTGTGTTTCCGTGGGAAAAATGGCGGCGTGTATGTATATATATATATATATATATATATATATATATATATATATTTACGAAGGGAGTGCGTGCTAATTGTAACGTTAATTTAAATTAACGCGCGGGAGCTATTGTCTCGAAACTTTTCAACGAGGGAAATTGCGCGCGATCATTTTCACGATAATCATCTAATTCAGTGGCTCCCAACCGTGTGCCATGCCAGAAATAATATTGACAACGGCGGAAAATACCGGAAGTAGGAGTTCAAATAAAAGCAAGAAGTTATAAAGTTTTGACAAATTAATTGTTGATTTCAGTCGTTTGTTTATTTACTTAGCTGAAGAAAATTAAAGAACAAAGGCGACAACTGTTTCGAGGAAGAGAGAGTACTCGCGAAATGAAAATCAAGGGGTAAAAATGGGAGAGAAAAAAGGTTGGGAAGCACTGATCTAATTACTAGTTTGCGAAATCTTCGCATGTAAATTCACATTTTTTGCGAATAATGATTAAAGAATTTTAAGGATCCAGGTTCGAACCGTCCGTCGAATATTCTAATATTATTCTGCACTATAATTTTATATATTTATTGTTTTATTATATATTTTATGTTTCTTTTATTATATGTGTTTTTTGTGTCTTATAATTTTATATATTTATTGTTTTGTTATATTTTTGTATATATAAAATATTGAATATTGGTATATAATATGCATATAATTTGTATATATAAAATATTGATATATATATATACATATATAAAATATTTATAAATATTTATATCTAATAAATTATATTTTATAAATATTTATATTATACTTTATAAATATTTATCTAATAAATTATATTTTATAAATATTTTATGTTTTATAAATATTTATATTTAATAAATTATACTTTATAAATATTTATATTTATTATATATATTATATATATAATATTTATACATTTATATATATATATTAAGTGTATAAAAAATATATACATAAATATTTTAATATATATATAAACATAATTATATATAAATATATAAATATATTATATGTATAAAATATTTGTGTATATATATATATATTAAAATATTTATGTGTATATTTTTATATATTATTATGTTACGTATATTTTTTATATATTATTCCATTACATATTTATTACATCACATGTTTTATATATCTCCATACACTACGCGCGTCTTTTCATCCTCGAGTTCTCCGTGAAGCGCATAAAAATCGGCAATCTGACTAGCAATTATCGCTTCCTCGCGGATTACTTTCGCGGAAGGGAAGAGAAGCAAGTTTATCCCGACGATTTAAAATTTAGATAGTGGATCTTACTCGTGGCGGACATTTCCACCGTCTTTTTCAATAAAGAATCAACTTTCGCGCGTCTCTGCGAAACACCGCAGTGAAAAATCATCTCGTCGTCTCTTCGAGGCCGGGCCTCTCAACCTTTTTTTCCACCTTTAATCTGGAACGTTGTGCCAGATTACATTGGCATGGTTAAAGCACGGAACAATTGACTTTCTAAAAAGATTGAAACGAAACGAAGGATATGCCAGCGGCAGCGAACGATAAACGTATTCATAAAAATATCAAAGGTATGCAAACGAAAGGGTTCGGTAACATACTTCCCACAGTGTGGAGGTGTTCTTTGAATGGTTTGAAAGTAAAACGTCATTCTCGTCGAGCTTTAGCAGTGTATCACGCGCGGCATTTATCAGGAAGAGTCGCGTCAATGATCTATACGGAAATGAGATATTTCCCAGAGATTGATAACAATTGGAATTCTTTCGTTCGTTCTCGTCTCTCGTTCGCAAATTAATAATAATCAATCGTTTGACAATTATTCAGAGACAATAATTCGTTCAATAAAAAGCCTCTGTTCCATTATAAAGTTAATTGAACCGCGCGCGAATTCGACCACGCGAGAGAAATAAAATCACGCGCGTAATTCAATAAAATTTTACAACAGCAATTACAAGTAGGAAGAATTAACACACACGTACACACATTCGCGACTAAAGTTTCCACGAGGTTTCGATCTAGTTTCGTTTGTTACAAGTTGCTCGAAGAAAACATTGAATCGCGTACTGTAAATTTGATTGAAGAGCTGACGCTGATAAATTTGCTGAAAAAGATTGATCAAACCTGCTAGAATTATTATTATATCTCATTATACGTCTCATATAATTATATAATAATATAATAATTATTATTATTAATTATCACCATATTGTTACATTGTTTAATATTTCATTAATAATTAACATTTCATTTTAATTTTATCACTTTCAAGATTGGTTTAACGCGTTTGTTTTTTCGACTAGAATTATTATCATGTCTAATTATACATCTCATATAATCATAAAATATAATATAATATAATAATATTAATTATTAATTATTATCATATCATTACACTGTATTAATGATTAAATTAGTAATAATATATTATATATAAAATATTAATAATTAAATAAATAAATAAATATATATATATAAGGAACTAGCTAAAATAAATATATTCACCTGTTTATCAAAAACATGTCTTATTGAAAATCATTTTAAGTCAATCTGCCCAATGAATAATTTAATGGCTGCAGTATAACTGGTTGTACAAAGGTAACATAATCAATTGATTTTTAAATGAAATTTGGAATGAAAGGATTAATCAAATATACTACTGTCTCATATATAAATTATGAATTTAAAATTTTTTTATGGGACAATAAGACACTATAGAATTATAATAATTAGTAATTATAAATAGAATTAATAATTATATATAACAATATTAATAATAATATAATAATATAATAATAATTAAATATATATATATATATATATATATATATATATATATATATATATATATATATATATATAAGGAACTAGGTAAAATAAATATATTCACCTGTTTATCAAAAACATGTCTTATTGAAAATAATTTTAAGTCAATCTGCCCAATGAATAATTTAATGGCTGCAGTATAACT
>NW_025109980.1:440078-441841 GCF_011392965.1 Frieseomelitta varia | reverse complement strand
CTGCCCAATGAATAATTTAATGGCTGCAGTATAACTGGTTGTACAAAGGTAACATAATCAATTGATTTTTAAATGAAATTTAGAATGAAAGGACTAATCAAATATACTACTGTCTCATATATAAATTATGAATTTAAAATTTTTTTATGAGACAATAAGACACTATAGAATTGTAATAATTATTAGTTATAAATAGAATTAATAATTATATATAACAATATTAATAATAATATAAAAATATAATAATATAATAATTAATAATAATATAAAATATAATAATAATATAATAATTAATAATAATATAAAATATAATAATAATATAATAATTAATTATTAATTATTATCATATTATTACACTGTATTAATATTTCATTGATTTCGTCATTTTCAAGATTGGTCCAACTTTTGTGCGTTCGTTTCTCAACCAGTATTATTATTATATCTCGTCAATTTTATCATTTTCACGATCGGCGAACGTCAAGAAAATATCAAAATGAGAAAGTTTTTTACGAAATGTCGCGAAGATTCTCGATTCCCAGTACACTGTGTGTCCAGTGCCCGCGTCTTCATCTTTCTCTGAATAAAATACACGCGCGCGTCGGGAAACTACAGGACAGGGATTTTACTTTTGTACTGGAACCCGGTGTCTTTCGGAGGAATTCGAAGCGTAAACATTTTTGGAGGGAAGCGATAAACCTAGATCTCTGAGGTTCGTACAGACACGATTGGTGTGTTTCCGTGTTGGAGATAGGATCAGTAATTTCGAATTCAACTGTAGAGTTTCGAATATCAAAGGAGCGAGAGAATTCAGGCCCTCGTTGAGTCGATCGTTTCCGAAGATGGAGAATTTCTTCGAAGATAGTTATTCGTTTCGTTAGAATCCTCCGCAAATGGACGAAAATCGTCGCTGTTGTTGATCAAAATATCGATCGAAAATAATTTTCAAAAATATCTTTGAAGAATAAACTTCTCGTACGTTTCCGCAAGTTGGAAAACGCAGTCAGAATTGAATTTCTTCATTCGATCGAGAAATATTGCTACGCAATTGAGTTTCAATTTTTACATAGTGTGAGTCGTTTATTTTGAAAGTGGCCTAAATCCATTTATCTTTGAATCGAGATATTTAACAGTTTTGATACATTTAAAAATATTGGTAACTGATAACATGGTATAATTTATCTATCCAATTGGCATGATAAACATTGTTTAGAAAGTAACACGTCTCTGACTTACATATGTAAGTCAAAATAAAAATTTTTATCATTCCATTAACCAGCTAATTTTCTGTATACATTTTAAATATATTAAATATATTTATATATATTTATATACATTTATAATCGACTTACATATGTAAGTCAAAATAAAAATTTTTATCATTCCATTAATCAGCTAATTTTCTGTATACATTTTAAATATATTAAATATAAATATTTATAATATATATTTATATACATTTATAATATATTTATATAATATATATATAATATATATATAATATATACATTTATAATATATTTATATAATATATATATATAATATATATAATATATATTTATATACATTTATAATATATTTATATATATAATATATATTTATATACATTTATAATATATTTATATATATAATATATATTTATATATATTTATAATATATTTAACTAATTTCTTTAAAACTGAAAAGACAACGTAGAAAACGTAGAAACGTTGAAACATTGAAACAGCTAATAACTTGATTTCTTTTTTTTTTTTTTTTTTTGGAAA
>NW_025109980.1:428856-439479 GCF_011392965.1 Frieseomelitta varia | reverse complement strand
GTCACCATTTGTTTAAAAATGAAAAGATAACGTAAATATTAAAACAGCTAGCTTGATTTTTCTTTTTTTTTTTTTTTTTTTTTTTTTGGAAAATGGAATTAAACGCCACGTCCAAATAAACGGCTCATGTCATTCGAAAGCGTTCGATCTTCGTCACCGCGAGCAACACAAAGCAACGCACAGAGAGAAACCGACGTTTCTCGACGCGATTTTTACATGTATGTTTAGCTACCAAACAACTACGCGAATTGACGTTTCAATTGCACGGTCGATGTTCCTTTAAAACCCTTCCTTTCTCCTTATTTCCAAGCGTGCAGAGGGGAAAGCCTCCGTCGTCCCAAAGAGGACGAAAATTTCCAGCATTCGCGCGACAAGCGTGTGCAAGCGTTACGGTGGCACGCCTATCGACATTACGCCTGAGAGATCGAAGTGGCTGCCGACTTTTCACACGGAAATCGCGCTATTTTTACCAGCGCCGGCTCTCTCAATAATTCAACACATTCTGCCCAAGGTCTCAACGTTCACCCGATTCTTCTCCTCTCGATGGCGTCCGCCGGACATGTTTTATTCACCGTGTAGCCGGCCGTGTCTCCGCGCAACTTCTTAAACGTTCGATTTAACCAACTTCGTCTCACGCGGCATTGAAAGCTTTCCCCTGCGAAAAACGGAGCCACCGGTGAATTTCTTTTTTTTTTTCTTTCTTTAAATGACCATTAAAATTCAGTGTTTCGCGCATTTATTTATTGAAGGTGCAATCAACTTTCCAACATGGAGAAATTTCGTTGTAATTACTTCTGGAACTATCGACGATTGAAGCATAGAATTTCTATGAGAGGCGTTAAAATAAAAAGAGGGAGAAGCATACGAGCTTCTATATAGAGCTGTTTATACACAGTTGAATTTACGTCTATAACATATGTAACAAAAATTACAAATTGATGGTTTTAATTTAATTCTGATGGCTCCAGTATTCGTAACAAGGCTCTGTGATGTTTTATACAAGTTCATACAAACGGAATAAAAGGTATACGTATGAAAGGTTGCATTTTTCAATTGTCGATGAAAAGTGTTTGCTTAGCACCAGCTTGACGAAAATTTTTACAGTCACCTTTTATAATTCTCATGGAGCTATAAAAATAGTACTTTCAATGTAATAAAAACGTATCGAGATCTCACAAGCCTGTAAGTCTATAACTAATACCTACACTGCAGATTTCTATGATTTCTATATCCGAAATTTAAAGTTAGAAAAATGCAAAGAATGTACATAATATTTAAAAAATATAATACCGACGATATTTAAAAGATTGGAAGTAAGCACAGGTCGTTTTAACATAATTAAATTTTTCAAATTATTCAAATCTAACTTGTAAGTAAATTAATATTATTAAATTAATATCATTAAAATAATAATATTATTAATTTAATATTTTTAAATTAATATCATTAAAATAATAATATTATTAATTTAATATTTTTAAATTAATATCATTAAAATAATAATAATTTAATATTTTTAATATTAATAATAATTTAATATTTTTAATATTAATAATAATTTAATATTTTTAAAATAATATCATTAAAATAATAATATTATTAATTTAATATTTTTAAATTAATATCATTAAAATAATAATATTATTAATTGATAGATTACTTTGTAAGAGAGAGAGAGATATCTAAAAATGAGAGATACCTAAAAATACTGACTTTTCATTTATTGTTTCAATTAAATTCTCCCTGCACAGAAACTACTATTTATTCACACTGCTATTCTATTTCAGCAGTTGGCATAATAAGTCCTTAATAAAAATTTGACTAGCACATTCCACTTGAATGTCGAATAATCAATGAAATTACCTTGAGGAATATTAAAAGAAGAATATGTGGGTCAATTAGAATGACTGACATTTTAGACATCTGTCGGCTTTTGCCAGATTTGATTCTAACATTAGAGGTGATGAAGTAATAATAGATAGATACTCATTCGGTGCCCGTGGTTCCATGAATTCTTAATACGAAAAAGTTCCATCGACGATCTTTCACTGGCGCAAGTTCAGTTACTAATATTAGGAAACCGAGATAGGATAATAATAATGTTTAGCTGTAGGAAACTTACTACACACGTCGTCCGAATATCATTGCTTGTCAATTTATGAGAAACGAGTTCTGTTAGCCCCTGATTGGACGCTCTGTTTAACAAGTTATTATTCCACAATTTTTAATCGAGTCTGTGGTATTCGAATTCTAGCATTTAACTAATAGTTCTTTGTATAATACTAATTATAATATTAATATCTAATGTAAATATTAGTAATATTAATAATATATATTTATAATATATATAAATACAAGAACTATTACTTATTTTATTTATTACTTATTAGTATAATTATAATTATAGTATAACTTATTGTTAGTATATTATATTTATATATTATGTATATAATTATATTTATAATATATAGTTTATTTATAATTATAGTATAATTTATTATTAGTATATTATATTTATATATTATATATATTGTATTGTGTAATTTATTAATTATTACTTATTAGTTTATTATTATTATATTTATTATTAGTTTGTAATATTGACTAATACTTAATATTGTAAATTAATTACCATTAATGATGATAATTAATTTACAATATTAATTGCGAAATCACGAAATAATAGCAACCGTTTTCCACTAATTGAAAGTAAAAAGTTATCGTGTTATATACGAGCTGAGTTAGAATCTGTCATTCTCCAAACGAATTCTAGAACGGCGTTCTACCCTTTTTAATTCAATCAACGATTATTGAATTAAACGATATAGATTACATAAGAGAATGAGGGAACACTCATTAAGATAATTAACTGTATTAATTACGAAGCGTAAGCTGGATATTAGTGACCATGAGAAATGTACAATATCGATCACGAATTCGAGACCATTCCCTACTGTGCCAAGAAGGGGTTTCTTTTGAATGATTCGATAATTCAACAGCACGTATGCAAGGCTTCACGAGATCATCAAAAATTTTCGTTTTGAACAATATTGTTACACATATTATAAATTTTGTAAGTTTTACGTAATACTTTCAATACTATCATTTAATTGAGGTTGCACAAGTCTGAAAATACATATTACGTGATATTCCAAAAAATTATTACATATTACAGTGTAATTTATGATACTATTTATAATGTATATTCAAAGTTTCTAATATAATAGTAAGTAGTAATATAATATAATATAATATAATATAATATAATATATATAATATATAATATAATATAATACATATAAAATATAATATAATATAATATATATAATATATATTATAATATAATACATATAATATATAATATAATATAATATATATAATATATAATATAATATAATACATATAAAATATAATATAATATAATATAATAGTTCAATTAATGAAATTTTCGGAATGAAGAATTATTATTAGAAATAATGTTTAAGATTTGGTTAGAAGAGAGAGAAGTTTATTCTTACGTTGTTAATCAGAGAATTATGCGATTCTCTACTTTTCAAGATTTTTCCAAGAAACGTAATAATACTATTATTGAACTTTAATCGTATTGGATGATCCAGCGAGTAATCACGCTTAATCGCATTAGGTGCGCTTAGCGGTTCCTTTTAAAGAACTATAATTATATTTAATTGAATTATCTGATACCTCTTGCAGAAGATTTTCCAAGTTGGTTCCACGTTCTCTTACTTTTCTTACATTTCGTTACACAACTTTTCTCGAACTTTTACTTTCACCTTTTTTTTTTTCTAACGTGAAATGTACTTTTACTCGTCTTAAAATAAACACTTGAAACGAAACTTCCTTCTCTCTTTCTTCATCTCGATAAAAATATTTCGCGAAATTAGCCAGTCTTCAGATTGACTCATTTATTTCATAACGAATTTAATAAGTTAATCACACGAAATATAGTTATTAAACAGAATTAATTTGTGCACTGGTTGCCCAGTCAATTTCTTTCAGAAATAAGTTGCAACTGAATTGCTTCTGGAAATTCTAGTTTATAAAATAAAATCACGTATCAAAAAACTATCAAATAGTATAGAAAGCTGGTTATTTAAAGTTTCGTTGGACGAAAATAAATTTAATTTATTTAAATTCTCGAACAAAATTATTATTATTATTTAAATTTACACGAGAGACAGAGTGAGTTAATTATTTAAAAAAAAAAGAAAAATAAATTTGATTCGTTCTTTAAATTCGTTCTTATTTAATTAAATTAAAAGACGCGTAAAACACAGAATGAGTCGGTTAATTATTTAAAAAAAGGAAGATAAACTTGGTTCATTGTAACTGTAAATTAAATTAAAAAAAACACACAAAACAACTTAACAGACACGTAAAATGTTCAAGTAACAGTTAAAAATATTATTAGAGATTATTTCTTTAATTTTAGAATATTATTAATCAATATATCAAAGTAATAACAATCAGGGCTGTAAGTAACACGAAAAATGGGTCTTTTAATCGGCAAAGGAGGGAATTCGCAGGAATTCGTTCAAAACAGCAAGTTTGCCTCGGCAAATGGAGGCAAGCGGCGCTTTATGGCTTCGTCGCGCATCATAAAACCCCCGGTAGACAATTTTTCCACTTCGTGGGCCGTCCTCGTCGTATCGACGTCGTACGAAAATTGACGTTTTTATATATTTACGCGGTGGCGCCGCTACCGATAGCCGAGACACGTCTTCCCGAGCCGATCGAAATCGAGCGTCGTTCACGTAAAATCCGCCGCGGCGTCTGGTTTATCCTTATTTCAGGGGAAGTCCCTCCGCCGTATCCGCGCGAATGCGTATTTATTATCGCCGACGTGAAACAAACATCCGAAGGGAATTCACTCTTGAGAGTGAGAGAGAGAGAGAGAGAAAGAGCGTGTGTGTGCTCTCTTCGCCCATTATCTCCCTTGGATCGATTCGCATCGCATTCCACTAGTAGACGCACAGGAATCATCATTTTGGATCTTCGACCATCTAGTTTTGTTTCACTTTCAGTCGAAATTTCTTAAATATTTATTTCACTTTCAGTTGAAATTTCTCAGAAATTCCTTTCTCTACGTATATGTGTATATCCATTGTCCAGGTTCTTTCATATTTAACCCTTTGCGCTCCGTGTCGACCGTCGATTAGAAATTTCCTTGCGTATCCTCGTAATAAACAATCCGAGGCCAGGAATTTTATTAAAACTAGACAGTGGATCCTCGTGTAATTGGAATCGTCGTAAAAAAGTAATTTCGCTAATGATTAAAATGTTACAAAGAAAAATTAAGGTTCAAGTATACCCATATGCATTCTCTGTTTGACATAAAATTTCATAAAATTCAACGTGAGAAATTACACAAAAATTCACAGAATTCCATTTCGTAACAGACACATTACTATTAATTCACAATGATTTGATAATCGATAAAGACAAAAAACCTAGTGATCAATTTTTCTACACGGATACAAAGGGTTAAATATAGGGTCACTTATAGAGCTAACAATTAAAACTCTTGCAAGGATACAGACGAATGCAATAATTTCTCAAGTTTCCTTTACTGTTGTTCCTTTTTTTTTTTTTTTTTTTTTTTTGGCATTTCTCCCGATTTTCACATGTTATTAAATAATTTATATATATATTATTATTACTATTATTAAATAATTTATATATATTATCACTATTATTAAATAATTTATATATATATTATTACTATTCTAAATAATTTATATATATATATATATAATTGTATATATTATATCTAATATATATATTATTGTATAATTTATATATATATATATATATATATGTATATATATTATTATTAAATAATTCATATATATATATAATTGTATATATTATATATAATATATATATTATTGTATAATTTATATATATATATATGTATATATATTATTATTAAATAATTTATATATATATAATTGTATATATTATACATAATATATATTATTGTATAATTTATATATATATATTATTGTATATATTAAACATATTATACATAATATATATGTATATTATTGTATAATTTATATATATATATATATGTACATATATTATTAAATAACAAGTGTATCATTCTATCGATTCGGATTCTAGTTACGTTCGACTGTATCGCGAATGTTGGTTGTATGGATGATCGATGAGAGTTAATATTGATGTCTATCGTTCCGCTAAAGTTAACCGAAAAAGAAAGAAAAGAACGCTAGGAAACGCATGCCCACACGTCGATCGAACTAATCGGACAGCGCTGGTAGCACGATAATTAATATTTCCATGTGCATACTTCGTTTCACGCTAATGCGTGAAATTCGACTGTTTAAAACAACCGCGAAATTCTCAAATAAACCGACTTCGTCCATCCTTCATTTGTCAACCAATTTAGAAAATTTGTCGATTTGAACGATCGGTCTCTCTCTACAGGTCAATCAATTTTGATAAATCGTGCCCGCGGCGGATCAAATGCAAATTTCCAATGAAATATTTCACAACGAAACGACCTAATTGGTTAGGATTGTGAATTTGGAATTTCCCACCGACGTTGCCAAAGTTGAATGTTTTAGAGCAATTGGCAGCGATGAAAAATATCTTTCACGCTCTCGAGAAACGTGTAACAACGAAGTGAAATTCGAGAGCGAGGTTTAAAAGCAAGTTAATAGACTGCGGATATTTGTGCTTTAAAATTCACGTCGTTGGAAAAGTTCTTGACAAACATTTGGTGCACCGTGGTATACAATAATAGAGTTAGATTTTAACAGTATTTTTAACGACAATTTTAAAATTAAATAAAAATTTAACAATATTATATTACATTCGTGCGTTGTATTTACTATATCTATATTACATGTATAATACACAAAGTAAATAACAAATAATAATAAATTTATTTTATAAATTGTTCCTACTGAATATTACCAAATTATTAGTAAATATATAATAATAAATTATTTTATAAATTGTTTCTACTGAATATTACTAAATTATTAGTAAATAAATAATAATAAATTATTTTATAAATTGTTTCTACTGAATATTACCAAATTATTAGTAAATAAATAATAATAAATTATTTTATAAATTGTTTCTACTGAATATTATTAAATTATTAGTAAATAAATAATAATAAATAATAAATATACAAAATATATAACAAATAATAATAAATTATTTTATAAATTGTTTCTACTGTATAATTCTAAATTATTAATAAATAAATATTACTAAATTATTAGTAAATAAATAACAAATAATAATAAATTATTTTATAAATTGTTTCTACTGAATATTACTAAATTATTAGTAAATAAATAACAAATAATAATAAATTATTTTATAAACTGTTTCTACTGAATATTACTAAATTATTAGTAAATAAATAATAATAAATTATTTTATAAATTGTTTCTACTGAATATTATTAAATTACTAGTAAATAAATAATAATAAATAATAAATATACAAAATATATAACAAATAATAACAAATAATAATAAATTATTTTATAAATTATTTTATAAATTTTTACTGAATATTACTAAATTATTAGTAAATAAATAATAATAAGTAATAAATAACAAATAATAATAAATTATTTTATAAATTGTTTCTACTGTATAATACTAAATTATTAATAAATAAATATTACTAAATTATTAGTAAATAAATAATAATAAATTATTTTATAAATTGTTTCTACTGAATATTACTAAATTATTAGTAAATAAATAACAAATAACAATAAATTATTTTATAAACTGTTTCTACTGAATATTACTAGATTATTGGTAAATAAATAATAATAAATCGTTTCTATTAAATATCACTAAATATTACTAGACACGGGGCAGTGTGCCACACTATGCATTCTCGCACAGCCCCGCGCTTCAAGAAAGCACAAACATCCACAATCCAACAAACCAACTAATCCGTTACGTCTCTTTTACTTCTCTTTCACGCGATCGTACGATTAATCCCAAGATTAATCTCAAGCTCTCGTCACATCCGTGACATTTTTACCATGGAAAACTGAACCATCGCGCTCTGTCCACGCTGTCCGATGGTTCGGCGATCGGTTCGGTCGCTAAGTTGGCTGAAACCTCGAGGACTCGTGTGGCGGTGGCGGAGGGGGAGAAATTCAAAGAAACTCAGAAAAAAAAAAAAAAAAGGAGAGAAAAGAAGAAAGAAAGAGACGAAGGGAGGGCACACTCCAAAGAGATAGACGGGTGGTTTGGGGGTGGTAAAAAAAAGAATATCTCCGAAAAAAGATAGACACAGATAGAGAAACAACAGGGTGGAAGATACTGGGGCTGTTGTTGTAGTGCAGTGGGTGAGAATAGTCGTGAGTGAACGTATCCAGCGAGTGAACGAGTGGCGGTGCATACTTACGTCCAGTTAGAGGGTGCATCAGAGCAGGGTGCGAGGTGGCTGCTGCAGCGGCTGGTTGCTTGGGTTTGCTAACCTTTGTGTTACTTTTTGCAAATTCCAAACGTATGGTTTGTGGCATATCAGGATCGAATCTAACCCCCTGCTGCAAATAGATTCCCTAAATTAGTAAACCGGGATGCACACGGGGACGATGCTTTTTTTTTTTTTTTTTTTGTGGAGGTTTCTTGGCGAAGAGGAGAAGACAAAGAGAGTTGAGAGATAGAAGGTGGATGGCGAAAATTATGCCACGGGAGGATTTCAAGCGTGTGTCACGCTTTCAAATTGGAGGCATGGTGGAGGGGGAGGGTGAATCTACCGATTTCGTTGCCAGCCAAGTTTGTTTCCAAGTTAGTTTTGCGTTTTTTTTGGTCTTTCGCTCGCAATTAGGCGGAAGGCTTGGGAAGAAACCTGACGTGTTGCACATGTTGGAAAATATATTTACTTTTTTTTTTTTTTGGAGCAGAGGCGAGCTCGTGATTTGTAATGATCTTTGACGTGGAATTTTCATCGAGGTGAAAAAAAATTTGGGAATTTCAGGCATCTGTAACTGTTCTCCAAGTTTGAATCACTCGACGAATTTCGTTTTGTTTAATTTAGTTAATTTCAGTTCTTCATCGCGCGAAAACGCAGAGTGAAATTAAATTGGGTAATTCGAAACTGAGGGTTTCATTTGATTTTATACTGACTCTCTCGTACGACTCATTACGCGTGAAACGTAAAACAATATTCGAACAACTCGAGCCAAATTGCGTTACAACCAGCCATATTTCAATCGCCAATCAACTGATCAACCAAAAATCTCTTCCTTTTACTAGGTTGTTGCAGATCGGACGTCCGAATTCTTAATGAAACTTTTAACTCACAAGTGCATATTTTTATTTAGAAATGACACGATTTTAATTACAATCTCACGTTTCTTTCCAACTTCTTAATTTCTCCGTATCAATGAGATAGTTAACTACTGCTCGAAGCTTTCTAATATTAATTAATATTTCTATAATTCACGCATCCTGCGATAAAACATCGGCCACGTTGTTCGACTTTAACTCCTCTTGCGCTGGAATGACGCACCTCGAGAACTTTTTGCCCCAAAATTCCAATATTTCCTCAGTTTTAAGTATTATTTAAGTATAACCCAGTACTATATATTTCAAGTATATTAATAACAAATTTATTACTTCACAATAATTTCTAATTCAGCGACATCATACCGACGAGTTCGAAAAGAAAGCGACGGAATTTATTATATTATCGTAGACGATTTGGTCACTCGTTATGGTCCGCAATCAGTTGCCAGCGCCAAGTGGTTAAGCTTTCAAGCTTCAAATCGACATCTGGATAAATGTCACTTGTTATTATTTTTTAACACAACTTTCTGGATGATTTTGCACATTCGTGAAATTTCGTACGCAACAACCTACTACTAGAAACATAATCGTCTTGATATTCGTCGACTGGCAACGAAACGTTTTGGAAAAAACAACACGTACGGGCAAGAGTGACAACAGAAGGGGATGAAAGTAGGATAGTGTAACTGAATTACAGGAATATTAGCACAAGATCGTGTGTACGTGTGTGTGTGTGTGTGTGTTTTTTGTGTGTATTCGTATATCCGTGCCCCTGTTGGCACAGTGTGGCTATCGATAGAAGTGGGTCGTTCGTTAGTCCGTTTCAGGCTGTTCTCAGCGTACGTGTCCATCCGACAAGAGGATGTTTCGAGTCTCTCTCGTACGTAGCCGGTTACACAGGGTTATAAAGACACATTGCAAGTTGCGTGAGGTCGATTGCGGTGGTGTGATGAAAGAAAAATGAGGGAAGGGACACGTACACGTACGCACGTGCGAGCTACTTTCGCGTTTAACCTTTTCGCAAGTGGTAAACAAGCAAACACGCTCGAGGTTCAATATTATTAAAACATATGTATACTGTAAATTTCAAAATATGAAAAAAAATTATAAATTATAAATTTAAGGAAATTCTAAATTATAAATTTAGGGAAATTATAAATTATAAATTATAAATTATAAATTATAAATTTAAGAAAATTATAAATTATAAATTATAAATTTAAGAAAATTATAAATTATAAATTATAAATTTCAGAAAATTATAAATTATAAATTATAAATTATAAATTTCAGAAAATTATAAATT